>NC_071280.1:7176308-7456308 GCF_023375685.1 Ictalurus furcatus
AAATTAGTAATTTATTTCAATAAAAGGTCATATAAAAGGTTATCAAAATAAAAGGTTGCTCACAGTATTGACAAACTCAGCAGGTTGTCAAGGAACATGATGGAGGACTTGTCCAATGGTTTCCATTTCTCCTGACCTCTCACCTTTCTTGGCTCTGCAGGTGCTGAGTCATAATAAGAGAAGGGAAGAACAAGCAGGCAACAGAACGATCAGACAGCAGTGTTTTTATTAGTTATAAGTCTACATCCGAGCTGTGTTCAGCAGCACAGTTTTTTTAAGACGTGCGAGTTTAATCAACTGCTCGAGTCCGTACTCGAGATCGTTTCTGGGTTGGTTTGAGGGAGGTGTGTTTGCACACGGACCAAATTCTTTCAAACAGCAGATTGCAGACAGCAATTGTGCGATCCATATTGTCTTCAACATCCTGTTTCCAGAGAAATAGGACCTTATAAAATGTTTACATGTAGAATTCGCTGTGCAGAACACCATGTTGCCAGAGAACCAGGACGTATCATACACATGTCCCCCATCAGCTGTGCGAAAGCCCCGAGGCTGTTTTCACCTCCTGCTGGCTCGTACAATGTTTATGTACAAAACGTGCTGTCCTCAAAGTCTTTTAAAAAATTGGAAACCATAACAACAGGTACAAAATCCATTATATGCACTATATGGCCAAAAGTTTGTGGACACCTGACCATCACACTCATTCGTGGTTATTCCTCAAACTTTTGCCGCAACGTGGAAGCACACAGTTGTACAGAATGTCTTTGTATGCTGCAGAATTACAATTTCCTTTCACTGGAAATAAGAAGCCCAAACCTGTTCAGGCATCACAACATCCCTGTTCACAAAGCGACCTCCATGAAGACATGGTTTGCCAAGGTTTAAGTGGAAGAACTCGAGTGTCCTGTACAGAACCCTGACCTCAACCCCTCTGAACCCCTTTGGGATGAACTGGAACACCGACTGCACCCCAGACCTCCTCACCCGACACCACTGCCTGATCTCACTAATCCGTCCGGATGGGATTTCAGTTTTTTTGTGACTGTTGAGTTTGCTGGCACTGTTTTTCAAATTTTGTGATGCAATTTTGCGGAGATTTTTGTGCTTTTTTTGACTGACTAATGCTCTTGCAGCAGAACGAACACAAATCCCCAGGCTCCAAACGCTAACAGAAAGACTTCCCAGAGTCTTTTTTACCCTTAATGGTTCTACAAAGCGTTTTACGCTGGTTCTCATTCACCCATTCACACAACAATGGTAGCAGAGATACATGCAAGGCGCTAGCTAGCAACTTGGGGTTCAGTGTCTTGCCAAGGACACTTTGGCATGTGGAATCACGTGGGCCAGAAATCGAACCGCCAACCCTACGATTAGTGGACAACCCGCTCTACCACCTGAACCACAGCCGCCCCGGGGACTAACTCCATGTACAGTAAATGGCCATGGTTGGTGATAATGTGTGATGTGTCCACATAGTGTATTTGTATAAAGTTTCTATATTTTTAGTCACACCCAAGTGTGTTTGCTATGAGCCCTGTGTTCAGATGGAACAGCACCTTGAATCACAACACCGGTTTTCTTTACTCATCTTGTGTCCTGTGTTCACGGTACGATAACCGTCTCAGAAAATATCACGATTTCACGGTATTACACAATCATTATTATTATTATTATTATTATTTACAATGACCCTTAAAGAAATGAAAACAGAATCTTTTTTTGGTTGAACAAGTGCTTTATTATAATCGAAACTTGAAACCATTTCAGTGCTGGTTTCAGGGCAGTGCTGGCTTGGCGGTTAAGGCTCTGAGTTACTGATCGGAAAGTCGGGGGTTCAAGCCCTAGCACTACCAAGCTGCCACTGTTGGGCCCTTGAGCAAGGCCCTTAACCCTCTCTGCTCCAGGGGGCACTGTATCATAGCTGACCCTGCGCTCTGACCCCAACTTCCTGACATGCTGGGGTATGCGAAGAAAATAATTTCACTGTGCTGTAATGTATACGTGACCAAGAAAGACTCATTACTCATTAATTTCGGGGAACAGAGTTTCGTGGAAACACCCTCAGATGGAGTCTGGAAAATGACTTTGATGGCACATTTTATGATTGACGTTTAAACTTTCACACGTTTTCTTCATCATGGATTAAGGTTATAAACGGGACATATCCCTTGATCTGCACAGAGGGATGGTGTTCTCGAGAATGGATGAACGTTTGATGGTGTTTCCTACATTAACAGCCAATTTGCGTCCACATTTCTTGCAAAGATCCATCCTCGAGGACAACCTTCCCCTCCCCACCTTTTCGTTTTTCCAAAATAATTCCACACTGCGGATTTTAATCTCTTTTTGTGGCCAGGGATGGAGATTGGTGATATCAGCCTCGCTTTTCACTGACACTTTCTCCGCCGTGTGTACGTACGAAGCAGGTTGATGAGTCCGACAGGCAGTCGAGGAGTAAAGGAAATGCACATGAACAGGTGAGGTTTTTTTTTCCAATACAGTAGATAGTAGCAAATTTACACAGTATGATAACCATGGTATACTGTGAAACCGGTATATCGCTGCAACCTTCATGCAAATAAGTAGTCGTGAAGAATAACGCTGTGTCCTTACTATTAACTCACCTTTCTTTCTCGACTTATCTTGTGCACGCTCACCGTGAGGCAATCGTCTCTGAAGTACAGAAAACATGTACGTTACCTTACTTGCACCATAACATTATCTCCCTGCTGAGAAAAAACAAAACAAAACAAAACAATAGAAACCCTCATCGAATTTGTAATGTTTTAATGGTCATAATGGGAATATTATTGGTTTTAATGGAAACTGTAATGGTCCCTGTGGGTCTCTACTGGTAATTTCCTGCCTTCTCTTGGTGCCTACCATTAAGGACCAATAATGATAATTGTTTTAATGGTTAGCTGATGATTTGTAGTGGTTTTTGTAATGGAAACCATTCAAATTTCTGTCATGGTTTTTATTGTTGTTGTTGTTTTTTCCAGAGGTAAACTGGAAATAAAGCTTGGCCAGAATAAGAAGTAATGATTCAGTATTACTTGCTGTACTCTTTTCCCATCTCGACCTGCGCCTTTAGGACCCTGTGTTGATGCTCTTGATGAACCTCGAGCTGGCTTCATCCTGTACAAAAAACTGACACCAAAGAGATTTTCCCTCACTGTTATAATGGCTACTTCATTTAAACATGACCCTAACGTTAGCAAGCTACAAACTCTCTCTTTTCATGGTTTTAAACCCCCTACATTCATATATACGAGTAAATAAGTAATAAAGACTGTTTAGTGTGAAGTGAATGTATCTTTAAATGTGTATGTGCTTTTATAACGAGTTTAACTATATCCCAATCTTGCTAGCTTGATATAAACAAAGTTAGCTAAACATATTCAGAATGCTAAGTAACTGTAATTAACTAATTAATTTCATTTTGTATCTAACTAATTTACGCTTTCATTATATATAATACATGGCTTTTCTGTGTCACAGGTAAATATAACCTCGTAATGCTCTCAGAACATTATTTTACATTAGCTGTTTCTGTTGACATACTCACCAGTTTCGCGGTTATGTTTCGAAGTTTGCGCGCATGCCCAGTAAATAACCGTACGCTTCCGGAAACCATGTTAAGAAGGTCACCAGGATAAGAAGACCATGTTAAGAAGGTCAGATATAAATAAAAGCGGTAACGATGGACACCGGGTAGTTTTGGCGTCCGAAGAAAGGTGGCAGAAGGGATCTGATTAATTAAATGCATAATTAATTAATTAGTTGCATATTTCATATTTCCATTGTATCTATATATTATATATACCATATATTATACACATATTTCCATTGTATCTATGATTAACTCTTGCATCTCACCAGTCTTCATATGGGTGGGGTATCCCAATGGAATTTTATTCATGTGTATATGTATACACATGAATGTATATGAATATGTATATAAAGTAAAAGCCTGCCTTTTTAAACATAAGTGAAATGTTCTTCACAACAAAAAGTGTGTATGTTTCAGACAAATACATACATACATATATATATATATATATATATATATATATATATATATATATATATATATATATATATATATATATATATATAATGTCCACATATATATAATGTCCACATATTATATATTATACATTATATATATATATATAATAATCCACAATTGGTGATCTGTGGGGTCCAAGCACTCCTCGCAAATAGTTCTTGCCAAGATACATAGAACCATGAAGAGAAAATACCTGAACATACTGATCCAAAAACTGATTGGTTGAATGTGGCCATGTTTTTGTTGTAATTCAATGATGATTAAAAGTCCAGGTACAGATGAGCAGGTCGATGCAGCACACCGATTTTCAGCTCAATTGGACTTTTGGTTCCCTAGAAAAAGCTATTTAAACTGAACCCCAACCCCTAATGAATATGAATACTGCCCCTCGTGGCCAATTTGAGGGTTGCTAGTAACTAGTGGGTCCCATTGTTAAACTACCATTCAAGTTTCATGATGATAGCTTAATGGGAACCTTGTCAATGCCTGCTAAAACCTGATTAGCTGATGGCGGCCATGTTTTTTCAGTAATTAGGGATCATGAATCCACTTACACATTACATAGATGCACCCTGACAAATTCCAGCAAACGATCAGTCTTACGGTTCTTGAGAAACAGCTATTTGGATTAAACTCCTCCCCCCTAAGTATGACCATGCCCCAACATTTGATAGATATGGGCTAATGGGGGAATTTCACCAGGACACCGGGGTTATACCCCTACTCTTTTATGAGAAGTGTCCTGGGATTTTTAATGAGCACAGAGAGTCAGGACCTCGGTTTAATGTCTCATCCGAAAGACGGTGCTGTTTTTACAGTATAGTGTCCCCGTCACTATACTGGGGCAGTAGGACCCACACAAACATCACCCTGTGAAAAGTGGATTCTTGAAAATCTTGACATGGATTTCGTCTTTTTGCTGACTTCACATATTTAAAGTTATTGATCAGTGAGAATCAGGAATGGATTAACGCCTCGTTTCTTCTAACACAGGTTTGATTGCCAGCCATTCTCAGATTCCTACATCAGAATTTATTTTGTCCGGGATCCAGCTCCTGGAATAGAAAGCATACGAAAGAAAGTTTTGAGGGATTATCATGGCATTGCAAACCATCCACCTATGCCACTCTCTGGAGCATCGACTTTCACTATGAAAGGCAGTGAAGTGTCTGGATGATGAAAGATTAGTGTTGTCACCGTACCAGAATTCTGTCTTTGATACCAATGCCAACTTGTTCAATACTAACACAATACTATGGCAAAAAATTGTGCTTTAGCAGTTATCAGCTCATTATCTGTTTATTGCACTGATTAAAAACACAACTTAACATTTCTGGGGAAAATACAATTTAACATTATTAATTACAAATTTTGTCCATGCTAGTTTGATTATATTTAAAACAACTAAATAACTGCAGAGTCCACAGAAACATCTATTCACAAACAGAAACTTGCTTTATTTTCATCACCGTCTTAAACACTTCACCATCAAAAAAGGGGACTTTCCCATTATCAGTAGGATCTTTGTACGTTTAATGTGTCTTTTACTAAATGATTATCATCAGCACCTTTACCTTTAGTACTCTTAGTAACACTTCCTGGAAAGGTGCACATAGTTGAAAGATTACTATAAAAGCTAATTAAAGTGGTCCGAATTCTGTACCTTAATAAAATTAAAGGTACACTACATGTTCATTACCATGTAAAAGAAGCACACTAAAGGTACAGATGTGTACTTGAATGTACCAACCCAAATGGCAAGGAATGGTACAGTATAGCATCCTTTTTTCTGAGTGATCCATCTCTTTATAATTAATTTGCGAGTCTGAAATTGGCTTCTTAATTGCCAGTGTTTTTATTCACGTTTTCTGTTCCACCTTAAACCGTCTCATGCCTATTGACGATGCTTTGAAGAATGAATGAATAAATAAATAAATAAATAAATAAATAAATAAAAAACTTGTGAATTCATGCTTCATCTTACAGTTCTGTTTCATTATACAATCGGGTTGTTTGGCTTCTCGTAGTTGTGTCTTGCTCACACAACGTGCAGAATCAAATCCTGTGGCAAAGAACAATGTATCTTCCCTGCTTTCCTTATCAAATGATGTTTTGTTTGTAGGGGAGGGTGATCAAATTACATTAAACGTACTGCTTTGTTAAACATCCAGCTTCAACCAGTTTCTTACACCAAAGGTCAATTTTTATTTGAATGAAAATGTTGGGGAGCAAAACATTATGTTTGCTTTTATGATTTTCCATAACCTAATATCAATCTATATAATCATGCTTGTTTAAATGTGACTTTACAATATTATAAGGAAATGAACTGACAGTTGGTGAAGCCACATGTACTCTCAAAAATTCTATAATACAGCTTTTTATTAGTAGTTTTAGAAAAGCTAGGTTAACATATACGGACTATCCTGTGAAACTTTTTGATAGATAGGTAGATCATTTATTGGTCCTCAAAGAGGAAATTTGTGTCCACCGTGGGTGCGTAGAAAAACATCAACACAACTATATCATACATATAAACCATCACAAACAATCACAGGCATAGAGGGGAGAAGGGAATAAAAAGAAAAACATCAGGATCATCATACAACAAATGCATCTGGCATCACAATGGCTGATGTGATTAACGCTCGTATAGCCATAGGAACAAAACTCCTACCATAGCTGGCCTTTCTGCACATGGGTAGTCTATACCTGCAGCCAGAAGGAAGGGGGTTGAAATATTGATAAAGTGGGTGGTTTGGATCATTTAAAATTTTATGTGCCTTCTGGAGTGTATATGAAATGACACAGTCTGATAAATTAGGGGTGGGAATACCAATAATTTTTCTCGCTAAATTAGTTATCTTCAAGAGTTTGTTCTTATTGGTAACTGTTAGCATATGGAAAAAACAAATGGCACCATACATAAGAACCGGCTCGATAATACTTCGATACAGAAGAAGAAGCAGACTAGGCTGAACAGACAGATATTTAAGTTTATGAATAACTGTGAGTCTCTGTTGACAGCACTTGTAAATACCTTGAATGTGCTGATTGAAGTTGAGATGTTTATCCAATGTAATGCCCAGATATCTGAAATGCTCCACCCAACCATCTCTCTGTTAATGGTAATACTGGAAGGATGGGTCAGTGTTTTGGAAGAGCTAAAAACCAGTTCCTTAGTCTTTTCGATATTAAGGTGGAGAAAGTTATCATCACACCATGTACTAAAATGAGCTATGGAGCGTTGATAGTTCAAAAAAGAATCGTTGTCCTTATTAAGCAATGCAAGAATGGCAGTATCGTCTGCATATTTAAAGTAATGAGTGGTGGTGACTGGACTCTGACAGTCATTTGTATAGAGAATATAGAGAACTGGACTAAGTACACACCCCTGAGGGGCGCCAGTTGTCCACCTTTACCACTTGTGGTCTATTAGAAAGGAAATTATAATTATGTATCGTTTCTCGATTACATGATGACGTTGAATTGAGTTAAAGGCGGAGCTAAAGTCAATGAAAAGAAATCTGGCATAGTTTCCAGGAATATCCAGGTGTTGAAGAAGACAGTGCAAGTGACAAGCCACTGCATCCTCTGTACCTCTCTTTTGCTTGTATGTAAATTGGAGGCAATCCAAAAAGGGTAAAACATTTATGGAAGCATAATATTTTGAACCATTTTCTCAAAGCATTTCATTATGATTGAAGTTAATGATACCAGCCTGTAGTGATTTAACCCTATTTTTTTGGGAACAGGAATAACAACTGATGTTTTCCATGTGACTGGTATTGTTGAAGTACAAAGTGATCGAAGAAAAAGAGGGGGTTGATTCAAGAGCGCAGTTTTTCAAGACCCGACCTGGAATTCCATCTGGCCCGGGAGCTTTATTCAGTTTGCACTTAATAAGCTGGAAATAGACATCCTGCTTAGTTAGAAGGGACTCATAATCCAGCTCTTGAGAAGGCAAAGAATCCAAAAAGCTATCACACTGTGCTGAAAAATCAGAGTTATCAAAACGGGCATAGAAATTATTAAGATTAGCAGCAAAGGTGACAGAGACAGTCTGATTAACGGCTTGTCCAGTATGAGACCCGACTCGCTATTTTCATCATATTGAAACCTTACACAGGACAATTACGTAGCTAAACTATGAAAAAAAAGTTATGATTTTTTCATTATAGCTCTTCTTACTGTTTATAAAGATTTTGTTTATAAAAGATTCATGTGTTAATGAAAACGTCCTCACAGAGCATCTATTGTGAACAGGAATGTGTTTTCAAAGGCCCAGGAGTGTTGGTTAGCCACCTGGGTACGATGAGGCTTTTGTATGTAGGGAGGGTAATTGAGGAATGAACACTGAAGCGATAACACACGTGTATGTACATGAAGCTTCAGTAAAACTATTCCTCTTCTCCACATTTGTGCCTGCCTGCATCTTTATTAAGAATAAAAACAAGATCACATAAAAACACAATCCAACACCTGTTGCCTTTTAAGTTCTCAGTGAAGATCAGGATGCTTCAAGGTGTTGATCGAGGCTCAACCATGACCGAGGTGAACAAAGAACTGAAAGTATTGAAAGATCTGGAATATAACTGTATATCATGTGTTAGAATTGAAAAGTAATGAAGTTTTGATGCATCATGCAACCCTATGAAGAATGGGTGTAGTTGTGAATCAGTCCCTTGTCTCGAAAAGACTGAAGTGCTTCCTCTGTCCAGTGGAGATTCTTTGGTTTACCTTTAAGAAGTGTTTGGTGTTGCCAAAGAGCTAAAAAAAAACCCCTATGAACCATTGCTAGAAGCTGATAAATACTAAGGACGCTTCGTAACGCTTTAGTTCTCTGTGGTTGCAGACATGATGTTTTGCTTCTGCTTTGGTTCTGTACATCTCCACAACATGTTCTTCCAGGATATCGCTCAGAAACTTTACATGTCTTTTAAGGAACTCAGATTTCTCAAGCTTGATGTACAGACAATTGTCCAATAGTCCAATTGTACAAGAGGAAATTAGTACTTCTACTTGATGGTTACCACATTCAGAACTCTGTATTGAATGCATGACGGAAACTTGCCATGTTTTTCTCCACAAAGAATAAACCTGCATCATGCTAGGGATTGATGACAGATGTTGAGTTGCAATTAAAATTACTGGGAGTCGATGAGCATTGCATAGTCAGTGATTCTAGGAGTTCATCAGCATTATAAACTCAGATTCTCTGCATTTTATAGGCAGTATAATGTCAGAGAATCTACTAGTCCAGTCAGCATTATGACATCAGAGATTAATTAAAGTGGTAAAACTATAGGAATCATCTTAGAGGGAAAAAAAGGAAAAATAAAAAATGTACAATAACCTGGTTGCTTGAGTGTGCACACCCTTAAACTAATACTTAGCTGAAGCACCTTCACATTTTATCACAGCAATTTTTCAATCTTTTTGGGTACGGGTCAATCAGTTTGGCACGCCTTGACTTAGCAATATTTTACCAGTCGTCCTTGCTAAAGTATTCCAACCCTGTCAGATTGTAAGGGCGTCTCCTGTACACAGCGCTCTTCAGGTCACCCCACAGATCTTTGATTGGATTTAGGTCTGGACTCTGACTGGGTCGCTCCAAATCCTTCATCTTGTTTTGGTGAAGTCGTTCCTTTGTCGATCTGGAGGTTTGCTTTGGCTCGTTGTCATGCTGAAAGCTGAAATTCCTCTTCATCTTAAGTGTTTTAGCAGATGTCTTAAGGTTTTGCATCAAAATTGACTGGTATTTGGAGCTGTTCATTGTTCCCTCCACCCTGGTGTTCTTTTGGTGATGTACTGTGTTTTTTGAGCCAAACATATCTTTTGGTATTATGCCCAAAAAGTTGAACCTTTTTCTCATCAGACCATAACACATTGTTCCACATAGTTTTGGGATTTTATTTATATTTATATTTTTTTGGTGAAAAAAGGGTTCCACCTCGCCACCTCAGAGATATGAAGAATTCAGGAGATTGTCACATGTAGGGAGCAACCAGGACTTGCCAGAAATTGCTGCAATTCTTTTAATGTTGCTGTAGGCCTCTTTGCAGCTTCCCTGAACAGTTTTCTCCTGATCTCATCAAATTTAGAGGGACATCCTGTTCTTAGTAGTGTCACGGTCATGCCATATTTTCTCCACTTGTTGATTACTGTCTTTATAGTGTTCCATGGTATATCCAATGCCTTGGAAATATTTTTTAACCTTCTCCTGATTGTTTTTTTCATCAGTGAGATCCCGTACCTGCTTTGTAAGCTCTTTGCGGCCCATGGCTTTTCCAGTTGGATGTTACCAAGAAGATGTCAGGAAAATCCTATAGGAACAGCTGTACTTTATTGAGGGTAATCAGTCACTTTAATTAATGGCAGGTTTATATTAACTAGTATTTAACATGAGTTTGAATGTAATCGGTTCATTCTGAACACTGCCTCATTCCCAATTAAAAAAGGGTGTGCACACTTATGCAGGCAGGGTATTGTACAGGTTTTATTTTGAATTTTTGTCCCCTAAAATGATTCTTATTGTTTTTCACTTTAATTAATAAGACAAGGGGTCTTATGTTTGGAGCTCCATCAGAATCCTGGGGTGATTTGTCCAGTTTGATAACTCATCTAGTTGTAAAGATATACAGGCCGGGTTCAGTTTGTTTGCTTGATCAACAAGAACATAATTTAACGTGTTCATGTGTATAAAATGATTGCTACCCCTAAGTTGAGGAGATCTTGGAGACAGACTTTACCAACTAATCTGTGCACTGCAGTTTATTAGGCAGTAGTATGAAGTCAGAGATTCTGGGAGTTTATTAGGCAGTATGAAGTCAGAGAATCTGGGAGTTTATTGAGGAGTAGTATGAAGTCAGAGATTCTGGGAGTTTATTAGGCAGTATGAAGTCAGAGAATCTGGGAGTTTATTAGGCAGTATGAAGTCAGAGACTCTGGGAGTTTATTAGGCAGTATGAAGTCAGAGAATCTGGGAGTTTATTAGGCAGTATGAAGTCAGAGAATCTGGGAGTTTATTGAGGAGTGGTATGAAGTCAGAGATTCTGGGAGTTTATTAGGCAGTATGAAGTCAGAGAATCTGGGAGTTTATTGAGGAGTAGTATGAAGTCAGAGATTCTGGGAGTTTATTAGGCAGTATGAAGTCAGAGAATCTGGGAGTTTATTGAGGAGTGGTATGAAGTCAGAGATTCTGGGAGTTTATTAGGCAGTATGAAGTCAGAGAATCTGGGAGTTTATTGAGGAGTGGTATGAAGTCAGAGATTCTGGGAGTTTATTAGGCAGTATGAAGTCAGAGAATCTGGGAGTTTATTGAGGAGTAGTATGAAGTCAGAGATTCTGGGAGTTTATTAGGCAGTATGAAGTCAGAGAATCTGGGAGTTTATTAGGCAGTATGAAGTAGGAGATTCTGGGAGTTTATTAGGCAGTATGAAGTCAGAGAATCTGGGAGTTTATTGAGGAGTAGTACGAAGTCAGAGATTCTGGGAGTTTATTAGGCAGTATGAAGTCAGAGACTCTGGGAGTTTATTAGGCAGTATGAAGTCAGAGAATCTGGGAGTTTATTAGGCAGTATGAAGTCGGAGATTCTGGGAGTTTATTAGGCAGTATGAAGTCAGAGAATCTGGGAGTTTATTAGGCAGTATGAAGTCGGAGATTCTGGGAGTTTATTAGGCAGTATGAAGTCAGAGAATCTGGGAGTTTATTAGGCAGTATGAAGTCGGAGATTCTGGGAGTTTATTAGGCAGTATGAAGTCAGAGAATCTGGGAGTTCACCAGCATTGTGAAGTTATAGTTTCTGAGATTTCAGTAGAATTTGAAGAACCTATTTATCAGATCTGTGATAATAGAAATTGTGGGACTTCATCTGCATAATGAAATCTGATTTTCAGTTTTAATAAGCATGATGTATTCAGAGATTCCTCGAGTTCATCAGTATTGTGAAGTCCGAGATTCCGGTAGTTCAGTTGGTGCACGGAGAATGCCATTTTTATTTCGAGGCATGATTTATCCAGCTGTTTGCATTGATAAAATGCCTAAATATCCCTAGACGCTCTTTGCATATTCCTGCTTTTCTCTTTTGTTCTCCACTTACTTTTCTGATCGGTTATGCATAACACACTGATATGCATATTTTGCTGCAAAACGACAGTCATATTTATTAGCGTCTGAGGGATACTGTACAACAATAGCCTGTTAAGGTCTTCTTGATCCTCTTGAGTGTTTCTCTTGTTTGAATCGTATATGAATATTATTAAACACTGTGAATAATAAAATGTCTTTTTTTCCCCCTTATCTGCCTTTTGTATAGCTATAGTCTAATTGCCTGATAGCATGAAAATCATTTAACGATATTATCTCATCTAAATAACATTGTTCAGATACATCGGTCCTTGTAGGAATGCTTTACTAGTCAACAGCAGCTCATAACCACAAACTGTAGTTGTGTAGACTGACATCAATAACGACATAGCCTCAATCAAAATTAAGTTGTGAGGCTATCACACTTGATTTATGCAAGGGCAGCTTCAGATTTAATAGCATGCAGTCATCTTGCATACCATGCAGTCTAGTAACTTGCTTTGAGCAGGTTTATTACTTTAAAGGCAACATAACCTGCCTCTATAATGCATTTGTAGTGTCGCACACACTGTTTCATGATGGTCACATGCGCACAAATTTTCACTTTCTCGTGATCTCACTGTTGAATTATATTATAAAATGGCTATGACTCTCAACCCTTATCATAAGTGAATGAGAATTAATAGCTGCACAAGTTTGAAATGTGTGATTCTAATCTCTCGCATAGAAAAACCACAGACAAAAACAGCACGATGTGAACCAGGATGTGGGTTTTTCATGTTATTTTTGGTGGAGTATGTTCAGTCCGTCATGCTTAACAATATGGAAAAGAACTGTTATTATCGTTGATGTATTGTGTTAATAAAAACTTGAGGAAGAGAATGTCTTTAAATGTTAGCTTTAAGACACTTCCTTCTTGTGTGGATCTTAAAAAAGTGAGAAACCGTAATCACCATTTCCTCCTGTGTGTTTAAGAAGTTAATGGTTCAGGAAAATGAACCTTTTAGTGTATTGCCTTAATTTAAGGTATAATTCAGCTTTTTGGCCTTTAAAAGACTTGAACATTTATGCTGTTTTCCTACAGCAGACGATGTCGTAAACCACTCATACGAGCATTTCCACAAGACATTTGACTTTCATTAAAAAAAAAAAAAAATTTATACCTTAATTATTCCCTAATTCCCTAATAATGAATGTATAATTTGCATTCATTATACTGTCAAGTTTAAATTGCTTGTTTTTATTACATTTACAGCATTTAACAAACACCTTTATCCAGAGCGACTTCTATACACTGGTGTGCAAAAGTATTCAAACTCCCGGTGGAATTTATCGGCTATTCTTCCGGTCAGTATTTTTACGGCAATCTTGTCTTCTGACAGTGAATTTTTTATTTTATTTTATTTTTGAAAACAAACAACTTATTAGTTATCGAGTATTTCAAAGCAAATCAAAAAGTGAAAAGACTGCTTGTGTAAGTATTCAACCCACCAGGTTCTGGAAGCTCCAGATGGAAGATAGGGTCTGTAATCTAGGTCTTGAGATTTTGACCTTTTCAGGTGCTGTGACACGGCTTAATTTTTTTTATTGCCATAGAAACGAGTCGAAATAAATTCCCCGTCTGCCTTTCTGATTTCCCCCCCCGCCCCCTTCACTGTTTCCAGCACATGGAGTTTGATCTTTTACCACCTTTTTAAGATCTTTTACCATCACTAAATGAAAAGGAGCTGTGTCAGGAAGATGCTTTGCACTTTATGGACGATTAACATACGCAAACAAGCACAAAGAAAATCAGCCTTTCGGAAACGTTTGTAAAACTCAGCTTGGCGTACACTTATAAGGTCTGAAGGCTCATTTACACTTAAGCGTGTGTGTGTGTGTGTGTGTGTGTGTGTGTGTGTGTGTGAGATCTAACACAGGATGCAGTGTGCAAATGAAGTTCACACTTGTTTTTTTTAGAGGAGGTGTTGATGATGATGCTGTTTTCCAGCCTGCCGCGCTTCATACGAGATCAGACTCTGTCTGGATTGAAGAACTTTCCGGTGTAGCGGCCATGATTGTGAAGATCAAACGGGCTGAGGACTTTGCGGATGCCCAGCATATTGGACCTGGCTATTCTCTCAAAGGTCCATGGGTTCTGGTTGTTGGCCTCCCTCTCGGCTTGTTCCTGCTGCATGACAGTCAGACTCTCTCTGCTCACCACCTGTTTCAGAACACATGTATGAAAAAAAACATTTTGCTGGAATATTTTACAGATCTCTCATAAAAATAAATAAAAAATAAAATTATATAATATACACACACTATCTATCTATCTAGATATATACATACACACACACACTGTACATACATCCATGACTGCAAGATTTATTCATTTAATTGCACAGATAAATTTTAATTGGAGTTTACAAATAGGGTTTCACTGCCGTGGAGGTTTTACTGCATCACTGCATAGCGCCATGTTGATGAACTGGACACAAAGTAAGTATGCTACCAAGAAAATATTTAATATACATACATTATTCACTACATGGCCAGAAGTATGTATACACCCGACTATTACACCCATGAACAATTGTGTTGTGTGTGAAATCTGTGTGAATTCATTCTGATGCTTGATTCGAACATTAATTTAAGCTGTTGACCTGTGGCTACATGATTTTATGCATTGTGCTGCCACAGTATTATTTTATTTTGATATTTTTAAATAACTGCATGAATGTGCAGGTGTTCCTAATAAACTGGACAGTAAGTGAGTGAGTGTATACAGTGGCCTCCACTAATATTGGCACCGTTGGTAAATGTAACCTTTTGTTTATAAAAAAAAAAAAAAGTTTTTGTGAAAATTTCTACTCTCATGGATATCAAACAATTGCAAACAACACTGCTTTATCACAAAAAAGTTAAATATAGGTGTGCAACAATTATTAGCACCCCTGTGAACTCATATGAGAAAAATATATTTGAAGTATATTCTCATTTTTATAGTACACTTGAGTGACTAGGAACAGGAAATTGTTCAACCATTCCTTCCTGTTTCACAGGGGTATAAATATGAAGCAACACATAGGCCAAATTCCCTTAGTCATTCATAACAATGGGTAAGACCAAGGAATATAGCTGTGATGTGCGGCAAGAGGTTGTTGAGCTTCACAAAATGTGAAATGTCTATAAGAAAATAACACAAGCATTGAAAACGCCCATTTCCACCATCAGGGCAATAATTAAGACGTTCCAGTCAACTGGAAATGTTATGAATCAACCTGGAATTGGACGTGTGTCTATATCGTCTCAACACACAGTGAAGAGGACGGTTCTAGTGGATAAAAATTTCCAAGTATCACAGCTGGAGAATTGCAGAAGTTAGTTGTGACTTGCGGTCAGAAAGTCTCCAAAACTACAATCCAAAGTCACCGACATCACCACAAGCTGTTTGGAAGGGTTTCAAGAAAAAAGCCTCTACTCTCATCCAGAAACAAACTCGAGCGTCTTCAGGTTACCAGACACTACTGGAACTTCAAATGGGATCGGGTTCTATGGTCAGATGAAACTGAAATAGAGCTTTTTGGTAATAAACACCAGAGGTGGTTTTGTCACACACAGAGAGGGAGCCATATGGAAAAGTACCTCATGCCCACGGTTAAATATGGTGACGGCTCTTTAATGTTTTGGGGCTGTTTTTCTGCCAGAGGACCTGGACATTTTATTAGGATACATGGCATCATGGACTCAAATATCAACAGATATTAAATGAAAACCTGACTGCCTCTGCCAGAAAGCTTAAAATGGGCCGTGGTTGGATCTTCCAGCAGGACAATGATCCAAAACATACATCACAATCAACACAAAAATGGTTTACTGACCACAAAATCAAGGTCCTGCCATGACCATCCCAGTCCCCTGACCTGAAACCCATAGAAAACCTGTGGGGTGAACTGAAGAGGAGAGTCCACCTGCGTGAACCTCGAAATGTGAATCTGGAGAGATTCTGTATGGCGGAACGGTCTCAGATCCCTCGCCATGTATTCTCCAACCTCATCAGGCGTTATAGGAGAAGCTGTTACCTTGGCAAAGGGAGGTAGCACAAAGTATTGACTAAAAGTGTGCCAATAATGGTTGCACACCTATATTAAGATATTTTTATAAACCTGTATTGTGTTTGTAATTGTTTGATATCCATGAGAGCAGAGAATTTGTGTGAATTGTTTTTAACATGAGATCAAACAATAAAGACAATCTTTCACAGCCTTCTTTGCTCATATTTAACAAGGGTGCCAATATTAGTGTAGCATGAAACAATCTGTATATCTACATATCTAACAGACTAGCTAATCTCTCGACTGTCACACTCAACTGGAGTCCACTTATGTGCAGCTGAGACGTTCGACGTACTTGCAGGACAAATATACTCGTGTGTGCTTGTGAAAACCATGATTAGTCAGTGATTCATGGAAAAATGACACCATGAAGTCAAACAACACTAAGCAGAATTAAACAAGTTGTTTAAAGACCTGTCGAGAACATTTCCACTCAATATACACCTCAATGATCAGTCTATAAAAAATGAAAAAATGGTCATCATCCCAGAAAATACTAAGCTTTAAAAAGTATCTGAGCTTTAACTCATTTCTGCACCCCCCCCCCTCCCAAATTAATTATTCTGTTCATTCTGTCTGCTCCGTTTGTACGATTTTGACATTCTAGAGAACAGTGTGTTGATGAGGGGTAAACAGGAAATACTGTACAAATGAATAAGACACAGTGTCCAGTAGAGTGTAGAGAATATAAGTTAATGGGTGATTGGTTACAGCCAGGGTCATGGTTAAGATATAAATAATGTTTGCTTCCCCCCATGTGTAGTGTGCAGGCCTTTAGACTAGGGATGTCACGATACCGAAAATGTAGTAGTCGGTACCGATACCACCAAAAGTACACGATACCAAAAATAAAAAAAAATAAAATAAAATAAAAAACTCTCCTGGAGGACATCCTCCTCTGGTTGATACTGGCGGGGGGGGTTAGTTATCAAACACTGTCTGACAATGAGTGGAGGTGCACTCCTAAACACGCGCGCACGCACACACACCCCCCTTATACTCTGAATGCAAGCATTAGTTTCAATTCACTGATATGCTGGCAGGCCAAAAAGATTTATTAAAAGCATGAACATGTGAATAATTATTAGTGACATTAGGCTACATTTAGCTGACAGGACCCGGGCGGAATGGCGATGCATGGTGGTCCATTCGGAGGTAGTTTATAACACTGCAATTTGTTAGCGTCTAACAAATAACTGGCTATTGCAAACATCACATGGAGCATAATGTTAGCTGGTTTCACAGCCACAATGCAGCTGCCTCAAACAAACATAATACAGGACATCTTTCAGGTGCTTCGCCAAATTCCAGGTGTTTCCTCGCTTTGTTTGAAATGAACGATAGCATCAGTTTCACACCGGAAACTGATACTAGCTTTCCTCTCTTTTCCTCTCAACGAGTCGGGGCCGAGCTAATCTTCTGTAGTTTTTCTCGTGTGCTTGTAGTTGTTGTTGTTGTTGTTGTTCTTCCTTACCACTTGTGGACCGACTAAAACACTTGCGCGTATTTGCTGCCCCCTTCAAGTCCAGAAGAATTGCAACCCCGGTACTTTCATTAGAAGGGTTCCAACGCTAGTGCAGAAAAACAAGCACCGTCATGTTTTAAGAATGTTGGTACCGAAGTATCGGTTCTCGTGACGTCCCTACTTTAGACACTGTCCCACACAATTCCTCCACTGGCCCTTCTCCATCATGGCCCCCTAATAATCCCCATCTCTGAATTGGCTACATCACTCCCCTCTCTTCTCCACTAACAGCTGGTTTGTGCTGGGCGTTCTGGAGCACTACGGCTGCCGTCACATCAGCCAGGTGGATGCTACACACTGCTGGTGGTTGAGGAGATCCCCCCCCCCAAATACTATGTAAAGCATTTTGAGTGGCTAGTAAAAGCGCTATATAACGTAAGAAATTATTATTACTAATACTACTACTTCACAATTGCATTTTATTTATTTTTAAACGTTTTCAGTTTTGGGATTTTGTTTGCTGTTAATCGATATACTTTACTTTTAATCTATGCATTAAAAGGATATGGAGGTCATATCCTTAAACAAATGATTGCAAAATTATTTCCTCCCAGCGAGGCCGAGCAGATATCATAAATCTCCACTCATGTTGCGCGGAGCATAAAACTCAGAAACGTGTTAAAACACGAAACGATTAGCTCAGTTTTTGATTTCAGCGTTCATGTGTGCGCATGCTGTTTTTGAAAAAGAGAGGGCTGATGGACTGATTAACATCCTATCACAGTGGTGATCTAAAACTCTATGAAGAGAAAATATATTATTTATATATAAAAACAGCTGACGGACATGTATGAGCCAGCACAGAGATAAAGGCAGGGAACAACTAATCTGTGCACTGTTGTTGCCTGGTCTGTGACCTGCCCAGTTTGATCCATGAGGAATTCCACAGCAGGAAGGTCATCCTGGCTTAACTCCATGTCAATAGAATAACGCGTGTTTGGGAGCGGCTATTAGGCAGCATTGCTGCAGTCATGAGCTCGGGTTTCTCTCTGTCTGGAGTTTCTGTGCATGGTCTTCCTGTGTTTGAATAGGATTACTCCGGGTTCTGGAAGGAAACCAGAGAACTCACAGTGGAGGACACAGCGGAGAACATGCCTGAGCTCGGATTCCTGTCTGCGTGGAGTTTTACATCACAGCGCCATCCTTCAGACTTTACTGCATGCGATATATGCGAATACATCCTATATAACCATTTATTTTGCATGAAAGACACACAAGCTGACGAGAACACTGGCAAAAATCGAGTCAAAAGCAAACCTTGGCTGGGAAGGGCAGCTTCTTTGCCACTTCTTTAAGCACAGATTCCACCTCCCCGAGTTCAAGATGACCTCCGACCTCTACGATCAAGCGGCCGCACTTCACCGGCGTGACATAGTGGTCGATGGCACCTTTTCCTCCTCCCATGCGCTGGCCCAGGCCTTTACGAGTAATCGGCTTGTAAGGAGCGTTAATCCGCCAACGAGCAAAGGTGGTACGCGAGTCCATACGCCGATTAATAGTGAGCCTCATCATCTCCATATGACCCCAGTGCAGATATCCTCCACCCATGGCCTAGAAAGAGCAATACGTTTAATAAACAAATGCTTCTGTATCTGAATGACAATCTACAAGGTGTCCCAAAAGTCTCCATACATCGATTAAAATGAACACATTTTAGCAAAATGTCTTCCAAATTTTTTTCATACATAATTTATATAATATTTAAAAAAAAAAAAATTTCCCCAGATAGTGTTTAAGAACGCTTTTGACAACAAAAGAACGTATTGAAATCATTCTCACGGCTGGATCGGGAAACTGTCGCAAGGTTGCGATGGACTTGAAGAGGAAACATGGTGAGCATGTCACACACACACACACACACACACACACACACACGACACTTTTGCCAAACGTATTTATAAATTCAAAGAGACCGGAAGTGTCCTCGGACCGACCGAGAAGTCGACGTCCACGAGCGTCCACTGACGAAGGCACAACCGAGGTGGTGCTGGCTGTGTACGGAGACTTTTGGGACACCCTGTCGTAATGTTTACTTGGCATTCACTATGTAACAAGAACTTTTTCTTTAAGGATTTACACATAAATATGGCAGATTGGGAATGACAGGCTGATAATTATGGGATTTATGGAGATTTATGTGGAGGCTCTCAAGTGGATTATTTTTGCTCAGGATCGAGTACACCAAGAATGTGCCAGTAATACAAGTGTACACACATTTCACAACGGTTTCACACTGGAGGTTGACACGGGTATTCAGGTGAACTCCGTGGTGAAGCAAGGACAGTGAAGTCATTCTTTAAAACTGTGAATATGGTTATTAATATGGCAGACCAGGGCAGCCACAATAACACTACGTGAAAGAATTTCTGCACACAAAGACGAAAAGGTGCGAGACACTAGTTTCCGATAAAAATAAACCACAGTTGTTTAAAGAGCATTTTTATATGGATTTTAATCAAGTTGAACAGCTAAAAGCAATTTAAATTTTTTTTTTTTAAAAATCAGTATATTGAAAACTGAAAACTAACACACAGCAAATGTGACTGGTGTTTGGGAGGTGGGGGGGTGATTCGTCTCCTCAGCGTTTCCCAAAATCCCACCCCAAATCCATCTCACCATAATGTCCATTCCATCCATCGATTTTCTGTACCGCTTATCCTACAGGACCGCAGGGAGCCTGGAGCCTATCCCAGGGAACTCAGGGCACAAGGTGGGGGACACCCTGGACAGGCACAATCACACATACACTTATACAGAACGGACAATTTAGAGATGCCAATTAGCCTATAATGCATGTTTTCGGACTGCAGGAGGAAACCGCAGTACCCGGAGGAAACCCCATGCTCCCCATCACCATAATGTAACGGTCTTCTGTCCAGCCACACATGATTTTATGGAGATGCCGGTGATCCTGACACTTTCTACTCTCCAGATCTGCCTGATCCACCCTGCTGCCCTACCTCTGGATGGAAGCTACAGCCTGGTGATTGCTGAGGATGGTACCGCTTGAAGAAATGGTTTTGGACCTCAATTCCACATGGACATTCTCGCTGTGGTTGCTGGGACAACGGCTGCAGCGATGGCCTTGGGACTGCAATTACCACATGCAGTTTTACACTCAGGTCTCCTTTAGTGAACAGTGGACTAGTTCAACAAAGACTTCATGTACAAACCATAACAAACTTTCTTTTACTTTCACGCTATCCGTTGTTATCCAGATGAGGACGGGTTCCCTTCTGAGTCTGGTTCCTCTCAAGGTTTCTTTTTCATATCATCTTAGGGGTTTTTTCCTCGCCACCGTCACCACCGGCTCGCTCAATAGGGATAAATTCACACACTTAAAATCTGTATCCTGTGTTTATATGTTTCCGAAAAGCTGCTTTGAGGCACTATCCATTGTTAACCCTCTTACCCCGTATGGTCGAAAAACCGGCTTGCCGGTCTTTGATCTATTCCCGTAAGGAAATAGATCAAGGCTTGGTCATCTATGTCAAATCCCCGTAAGGCTGATATAGAGGATTTACAGTGTAAACGTTATCCCCGTAAGGCCGGTGTACCGGCATTACTCTGCTATGACTCCTTACTTATTTAATTATTATTTTTTGATCCGGAAGGTTGATGACGTCACGACGCGATTACGTTATTACGCCGGCATTACGATGAAGCTGATCCAAGCGTGAATATTGGTGTAATAGTAGAAGTGAACTAAAAATGCCAAAGCGAAAAGCTAATCGTGTTCCAGCTAAAGTTCCACCTACAGTGAACACAGGTACATCTAAAACAGTAAAAAAACCATACACAGTTACACAGGCGAGAGCGAGGATTCTAGATAGTGACAGCAGTGAAAGTTCAGGCGACATTGAAACCGAAACTGATAGTGACCCTGATCCGTCTTCATCTTCAGCATCAACCAGTGCAACTGACACTGCAGGGGTCTGGAGTCATAACGGGACCATTTCTGTGCATTCGTGAAAACACTACCTGCTGGTCTGATCATCACCAGAAACTTGACTTTTGGCGCTAAAATGCGTTTATTTATTTATTATTTACTTGAATTTATTCAAAGGCATTGACCACGCTGATGCTCGTATGGTACTTCTAAATGAGTATAAGGATTTTAGCGAGCATTTTTTCATAATTTCCCTAGTTAAGAATTGTGCTCTAAGTTTAGTAAAAACACTGAACTGCTTCATTTTCAAAGTAATATTACACAAATACATTATTATAAGTTGTTTCAAGGCCTAAAAATGTTCAAATTAAAATGTTGATTTTGGCCCAGGAACTCAGGGTTGGCGTGCTGTTTCTCTGGGGAATATAGGGTTATGGGACATAATACTGTGGGAACTTAGGGGTAAGAGGGTTAAAAGCGCTATACAAATAAAATGTAATTGTTTTTAATTAAAAAAAAACAACAGAGAATCAATATATTGACAGTATACAGGGGTGGGGGGGTAACTAGGGGTGTAAGGAGAGTTCTGACCAGAATGCCATACTGTCCCCATCTGAACGTGTTGGCGGATTTAGCTGGACCCTGGATGTCCCGCAGCTTCTTCATCTCCTTCTTGGCCTTTTTTAAATTAGGGACCTTATTGAAGAACTTGAGTTTGGGCCTCTCTGGTAAAACCACATCTGTAAAAAACACAGCGGAAAGAAAGAAATAATGAGGTTTTAATCAAGCAGCCGCCGTGCTTGAGATAACGTAGTGTCCTCATGTCACACACGGAAGTGAACTCTCCATGCTTCAACTCCACACTTGCACTTCTCAGCAAATCCTGTGACATTTAGAAATCAGCCCGAGAAACCGTTTATTATTCCAAATTTATTCAGCAGATACAAAGATCGGTTAGTTTAAAACAAACACCCTAATTCCAGTGCAGGTAAGAATCCAGTAATTGCTGTGATGTGTATAGAGGTCTTACCGCTGTAGTCTGGGGGAACATCATACGTCTTCAACCCAGCTGAGAGCACTTTCAAGGCATGCTGCTGCAGGACAGCTGAATGTGGCAAAGCAGACAGAAAAATCTCCCTTATAAAACATTTTGCTTCTTGACTTTATAATGCAATATCCGAACAGGAACACGCCTGGTTAAAACACACAGATAAACGCTTTCTAAACGTCTACAACACACGCTGTTCTATTCATTTACCTTGCGCTTCCAGCCTCCTGCACGTCACCCCTGAAAACACACTCCTAAACACCGAAAACATCATCGATTATAATCTTACAAATATCTATCCATTACTTTAATATTCATCTTCTAAGTGTCACACAGCTGTCGTTTCTTATAAACGCCTTATGCGTTCAACAAGGTCGCAGCCATCTTTCTTAGGCTGCAGCCGGTGAAGCGTTCAAATACGTCCGCTGAAAACCAGGACTGTGGAAAAAGAGTTCCACTTACATAGACTGATTGTTTTTGGGGGGGTTTCATTAGTAAACTCAAAATCATACAACATAGTTGTCTTATATTAACTACACGAACAAGTTTTCGTTATTTGTAGCCAGATATCGTTATTAAACCATTTTAGTCGTGATGCAGGACGTCAATAAAGCATATCTTTGAGGGGGAAAAAATTAAGAGGTCCTTGCCAAGATGAACGTTTTTCATAAGCAGGATTTCTGTCATACTGAACCCTAATTTATGACTAGAAATACAAGTTGCAGTCATTTATGATTAAAAAAAAAACAACAACAAGTTGATAAATCATTAACGTTCAAGTCCAAAAGTTTATATTCAGCCTCCAGATTAAGGTGAAAGAAGTGCTTGCCATGTTAAACACCTGATTTCAATTAGCAATTAGCAAAAGACTACAAAAGAATCAGGTCTGTTTAAGAAAACAGAAAACACGCCTAAGGGAAGCGAACTACCCCCATTTATTGTCTCTTACTTCCTGGAATATTAGAACCCAAAGTGATTTTGTATGCTATTTGGTCAACATACTGCTCAGGTTATAAAGATGGAGTGTTCTGAAGTAAGCAATGAGACTCCATCAGACTTCCCATATTCCTTCACTGAGGATGGACGTCTCTGCCATATAGACACACTGAAACCATACAAGTTCTCGTTCCAGCTCAAGGACGTCCAAGCGACTATGAGGGAACACACATCTCTTTGCTGCTACATCTCCCAGCATGTTTACAGCCTCCTTGAAAAAAAGTATAACCTGATCAAGGTGTACCTGGACAAAGGGAGCCAATCTGATTTCCATCCTCCTGGTTTTGTCTACATGAGCCCAGGGGCTTTGGAACATCATGGTATGTTGATAGTCCTGATCCAGGATAAAGGCACTATAAGGTGTGGTGTGTGGAGTTGGAGAGCTGTAGCCAATGAAGGCCTAGAGAGAGGAAGTCAGATCCCATATGTGCGCTGGGCTTTGGGGGAGTCCTGTGCTGTTTTGTTGATGAACCCAAACGAAGGAGTAATGGCACCAGAGGAGCATGTGCAACAAGTGTGGGATCAGTTGCTGCTGAACAGCACTGCAGAGCAAATCACAGTGGTGGCACATGGTTACGGAGGCTTAGCTTTTGTTCAACTCCTGTGCTGTCGGTTGGAAGAGATCCAACAGCGGAAGTGTGCTGTGGCCTTCATCGATTCTTCGCACAGCCTGTGGCATCAGCCACTTGGAACTTCAGGACGTGACTGGATAAAGGTACATTCCAGTTCATGGGTACTGAGCAGCGAGCCAAAGAATCGGCTGGTGGGGTATCTCAAGGCAGGGTGCAGGATGATGTCAGCAGGGACACAGTGCCACGAGACGGCACCTGCTACATGTATGGATTCAGTATTTCGTTTCATTGCCAAACTGATGAAGCCCGCAGTCGTGCCAACGCCGTTCTGCATTGTCACTAGAAGCAGGAGCCTCGGAGTGAGAAAGCTGAGTGGCATAACCGACCGAAACAATAATGCATCCTGAATGAGGATACTTTAATAGAATGAGCATCATTACAACAGGGAATGCAGTGTATAATGTTTGGCTTATTAAACAACTTCATGTACAGCATACAGACAATGTGTTTTATAACTCATTTCAATTTTATTTTTTTAATGAATTTTTTTACAAATGCAAATTCATTACGTTCATTTAAAAAAAAAACAAAATGGCACCATGTCATTTCATACATAAATACAAAAATACATACATACAAGCACTGTTATAAATACATACAAAAATACAGAGAAAATCTCGGAAAGTCTGTCTTCGTAACCTAATTAACACAAAATTAAATCATACTAAATGCACATCTAGCACCTTTAATCTGATGCTAGGACTATTAAATATTAGATCTCTTGCGTCTAAGGCTCTTATTGTTAACGAAATCATTACTGATCAGGAATGTAATTTAATGTGTTTAACAGAAACTTGGATTAAATCAAACGAGTACATAGCATTAAATGAAGCCATTCCTCCTGGATACAGTTATGTACATCAGCCTCGTTCAACTGGTAGAGGAGGAGGTGTTGGTCTCAGCCATAGTCAAAATCTAGTCGTCACACAAAAACCTAGTCATAAATTTAATTCTTTTGAAAGTCTTTATACCGGTATAACTTATGAAGCCACAAAAAATGTCAATTCCTCTAATTATTATTTACAGACCCCCAGGGCCATATACTGAATTTCTTAGTGAATTTGCAGACTTTCTCAAACCTGGTTGTGTCTGTAGATAAAGCATTAATCGTCTGTGATTTTAATATTCATTTTGATAACCTGGAAGACCCTCTGAGAATAGCGGTTGTGTCCATCTTAGACTCAGTAGGGATTAATCAGAACGTAATCGGGCCTCCTCATAATGGTGGTCACACTCTTGATCTGATACTAACATTCGGATTAAGAATAGAAAATATTATAATTTTTACACAGTCTGAAGTTGTCTCAGACCGTTATCTTATCTCGTTCATAATACATATTGATCATAATATTTCCGCCTCGCTACCGCGTAAAACGTACTTTTACATCAGCTACTGCACCGAGCTTCATAAATAACCTCTCAGAAACATCAATTACATTTGGATCACCGTCAGATCCGATAGAACTCGATCAGGCGACTGAAAGCTTGGAGTCAACACTCCGCTACACGCTAGATAGAGTGGCTCCACTCAAAAGAAAAATAATTAGAGAGAAAAAGTTAGCACCCTGGTATAACGATCAAACGCGTACCTTAAAACAGACAACTCGACAATTAGAACGTAAATGGCGTCAAACCAAACTGGTGATGTTCCAAACAGCGTGGAAGGAGAGCCTCCTGAAATATAGAAAATCTCTTGGCGATGCTAGAAAAATCTATCTCTCCACCTTAATAGGAGATAACAAAAACAATTCTAGATTTCTATTCAACACAGTAGCAAAATTAACTAGGAATAAAACAACTACAGAGAGAAACACTCAATCATTACATAGCAGTGAAGATTTCATGAAATTTTTCATTGGTAAGGTTGAAAATATTAGACGTGAAATTCAGGCTATTAAATTAAAACCAGACAGTATTGTATCAAACCCATTAGATGATAATGTAGCAATATCAGATCAATGTTTAGAGTGTTTTGCTCCACTTAGAGAGACTGAACTAGCTTCATTGATCTCTTCAGCCAATTCATCAACTTGCTTACTAGACCCTGTGCCTGCATGTTTCTTTAAACAGATTTGTCCAGGAGTAATTGAACCACTTTTAAATATAATCAATTCTTCCCTTATCACTGGCTATGTACCTAAATCACTTAAATTAGCAGTTATTAAACCCCTGATAAAAAAAACCTGACCTTGACCCCTCTCAACTGTCCAGCTATAGACCAATATCAAATCTCCCCTTCATCTCTAAGATTTTAGAAAAGGTTGTAGCAAAACAGTTATGCTCGTACTTACATAGGAACAACATTCATGAAATGTATCAGTCAGGGTTTAGACCTCATCATAGCACAGAGACGGCGTTAGTTAAAGTAGTAAATGACCTTCTACTGACCTACGATCAGGGTTGTGTCTCGCTGCTTGTGTTACTCGACCTTAGTGCAGCTTTTGATACTATAGATCACACTATTCTCCTTGATAGATTAGAAAATGTTGTTTGCATTAAGGGAACAGTCCTCACCTGGCTCAGGTCTTATCTGACCGATCATTATCAGTTCGTAGATGTAAACGGAGACTTCTCCACACATACCGAGGTTACCTTTGGAGTTCCACAGGGTTCTGTTTTAGGCCCACTGCTTTTTACTTTATATATGCTACCTCTGGGTCAAATTATTCGTAAACATGGAATTAGCTTCCACTGTTATGCTGATGATACACAGTTGTATGTTTCAGCGAAGCCAGAGGACAGACAGCAGCTTAGTAAGGTTGAGGATTGTGTAAAGGACATTAGACGTTGGATGTTAACTAACTTCCTGTTACTTAATTCTGATAAAACAGAAATACTTTTATTAGGACCACGTGTAGCTAGAAGTAATCTTTCTGATCACATGGTTACTCTGGATGGTCTTTCTGTTTCATCATGTGCAGCAGTTAAAGACCTTGTTGTGATTATTGACTCCAGCCTATCATTTGATGCTCATGTAGATAATATTACTAGGATAGCCTTCTTTCATCTCAGAAATATTTCTAAAATAAGAAATATATTGTCACTACATGATGCAGAAATACTAGTTCATGCATTCATCACCTCTAGATTAGATTACTGTAATGCCTTACTGTCTGGATGTTCCAGTGGGAATATAAACAAACTCCAGTTAGTCCAGAATGCAGCTGCTAGAGTCCTAACTAGAACCAGAAGATACGACCACATCACCCCGATCTTATCAACACTGCACTGGCTCCCAGTGAAATCTTGCATTGATTATAAAATACTTTTATTAACCTATAAAGCACTAAACGGTCTCGCACCACAGTATATAAGTGACCTTTTGGTTTTCTATGATCCGCCACGCCTACTTAGATCAAAAGATGCAGGCTATTTGACGGTACCTCGAATAGTGAAGGCTACAGCAGGGGGAAGAGCTTTCTCTTATAGAGCCCCACAGTTATGGAACAGTCTTCCTATTAGTGTTCGGGACTCAGACACAGTCTCAGTGTTTAAGTCTAGGCTGAAAACGTATTTGTTTACTCACGCCTACCCTGACTAGTCTCTCTATTATGCTAATTCCCAGTCCTAATAATCTTTTCTCTCCCTTTCTCCTTCTATAGAGCCACACACGATTTTATGGAGATACTAGAGATCCTGATCCTTTCTGATCTCCGGACCTGCCTGATCCGTTTCGGATGTCCTGCCTCTGGATGGGGCTCAAATCTTCTCCAATTCCGGACTGCTGGACTACGGCTGCTCCTAAGGCCATACAGACTTCATATAAGTCAATAATGAACTTTTTCACATTATCTGTTGTTACCCAGATGAGGATGGGTTCCCTTCTGAGTCGGGTTCCTCTCAAGGTTTCTTCCTCTTAAACATCTCAGGGAGTTTTTCCTTGCCACCGTCGCCACTCAGTGGCTTGCTCAGTTGGGATAAATTCGCATCTTTAATATCTGTACACCGTGTTGATATTTCTGTAAAGCTGCTTTGAGACAATGTCTATTGTAAAAAGTGCTATACAAATAAAATTGAAATTGAATTGAATTGAATTGATCAAGGTGTACCTGGACAAAGGGAGCCAATCTGATTTCCATCCTCCTGGTTTTGTCTACATGAGCCCAGGGGCTTTGGAACATCATGGTATGTTGATAGTCCTGATCCAGGATAAAGGCACTATAAGGTGTGGTGTGTGGAGTTGGAGAGCTGTAGCCAATGAAGGCCTAGAGAGAGGAAGTCAGATCCCATATGTGCGCTGGGCTTTGGGGGAGTCCTGTGCTGTTTTGTTGATGAACCCAAACGAAGGAGCAATGGCACCAGAGGAGCATGTGCAACAAGTGTGGGATCAGTTGCTGCTGAACAGCACTGCAGAGCAAATCACAGTGGTGGCACATGGTTACGGAGGCTTAGCTTTTGTTCAACTCCTGAATCGGCTGGTGGGGTATCTCAAGGTAGGGTGCAGGATGATGTCAGCAGGGACACAGTGCCACGAGACGGCACCTGCTACATGTATGGATTCAGTATTTCGTTTCATTGCCAAACTGATGAAGCCCGCAGTCATGCCAACGCCGTTCTGCATTGTCACTAGAAGCAGGAGCCTCGGAGTGAGAAAGCTGAGTGGCATAACCGACCGAAACAATAATGCATCCTGAATGAGGATACTTTAATAGAATGAGCATCATTACAACAGGGAATGCAGTGTATAATGTTTGGCTTATTAAACAACTTCATGTACAGCATACAGACAATGTGTTTTATAACTCATTCAATTTTATTTTTTAATGAATTTTTTACAAGTATACAAATGCAAATTCATTACATTCATTTTTTAAAAAAGCAAAATGGTACCATGTAATGTAGGAATGAGAGCATCTGCTTTCAAAAACCAATCTAAAAGGCATTTCCTTAGGAAAGAACTATATTGTTGTTGACATTCATTTGCTTTACAAATACAAGCAAACACCTCAAAGCCATGCTTTCGTCTTCATATCCTTTGTAATTTAACCCCCACTTTGCAAACCCAACCTCCAAATTTGCGGTGAAACAATTCACAGCTAAATCCCATGGTACAGCAGATCATATTTAGGAATATTTCGTGGATCGATAGGACTTCGCACAATCAATTTTCCTCTCATGGCACCACGATAGATCACCTCGATGAGATCAATGAAGTCTTGCTTGGTTTTAAAGCATCCGACAAACTTGGTATGATCTGGAGACCTGGAGGAAGAAGATGTACAGAAGCTCAAGAACACAAATATATACTCAGTAGGTACTTTCTCAGGTGCACATTTCCTGTATCTACACATGGTTGTTTTTTATTTTCCTGACAAACCTAGCACATACATTCCCCTCTAAAACTATTGAAACAGCAAGGCCAATTCATTTGTTTGTGCTACACACCAAGAACATTTGGGTTTGAGATCAAAAGATGGATATGAGACGAGAGTTTAGGATTTAAGCTTTTATTTCCTGGTATTTACATCAAGACGTGTTAAACAACAAAACATAGAAGCTTTTGTATCAGACCTCTCAACTTTTAGGTGAGCAAAAGTATAGTCTTGATGTAAATAACACTTAATATTTAGTTGCATATCCCTTGCTGCATCAAGTCTGTGACTCAATTACATCACCAAAAGGTTGGCCTCCTTTTTTGTGATGCTTTTCAAGGATTTTACCAAATGCTGCTAAATTATTTTAAGGTCTGGTGATTGACTCGGCCAGTCTAAAACCTTCCACTTTATCCCCTGATGAAGTCTTTTGTTAAGTTGGCAGTGTGTTTTGGGTCATTTTCTTGCTGCATGACCAAGTTCCTCAGATTAATTTGGATGCATTTCTCTGTAAACTGCCAGACAAAATATACCTGTAAACTTCTGCATTAATTCTGCTGCAACCATCATGAATTTCATCATCAATAAAGATTAGTGATCCTGTTCCAGAAACAGCCATGCAACCCCAAGCTATGACACTACCTCCACCGTGTTTTGTATCATGAGCAGATCCTTTCTTTCTCCACAATTTGGTCTTTCCATCACGTTGGTAGAAGTTAATCTCGGTTCTAGAACTTTTGAGGCTCATCTCTGTATTTCTTTGCGAATTCCAACCTGACTTTCTGATTCTTACTGCTGATGACTGGTTTTGCATCTTGTAGTATGGCCTCAATATTTCTGCTCTTGAAGTCTTCTTCCAAAGGTGGATTGTGAGACCTTCACCCCTGTCCTGTGGAGATTGTTGGTGATGCCACTGACTGTTGTTTTTGGGTTTTTCTTCACAGCTCTCACAATGTATCCGTCATTAGCTGTTGTTGTTGTTTTCCTTGGCCGACACCTTCAGTGTCTATTGCTCAGTACACCAGTGATTTCTTTCTTTTTCTGGACACTCCAAATCGTCGGACACTCAAAATGCCTCCGATAGATTTTCCCTCTTTTCCTCTGCTTCAAAGTGGCTTGCTTTTCTCCCATACACAGCTCTCTGATCTTCCTGTTGGTTTATCCTTTTTAACAACAAATACAGTCTTCACAGGTGAAATTGAAGGCTAAAACCAAGAGTAGATGTTCAGAGCTATTTATTGTTTTATTTATTTATTTATCTAACGGGACACAGCTGGGTTAGGGTTAGAAACACCTGTCGGTCTCATGTTCCATTATTCATGTTGTTGTCTGATACAAAACGTTACGTGTTGTTTAACACGTCTACATAAAGATAGTAGAACTCCTAAACTCTTTTCTCGTGTTCATCATTTGATCTCAAACCCAAATGTCTTCAGTCAAAAACAAATGTCCTGACCTGGCTGATGCAGAAGTTCCAGCTGTTACTGAGTGGCTTTAATAATGTTGTACTCACCCATAATCAACCTTCATGTGCTGCCCATTGAAGAAGAAGACAGTTGAAGGAATATAACTGATGTCAAAGTACCGGGTATAAACTGGCACTTTATCCACATCCACAAGATAGATAGAGGTCATGTTACTCAGGTCGTGGGACGTTTTTGACAGCTGTCATGAAAAAGAGAAGCCATATTATTCGTCCAGCAGGACCCAGGCTGGATAACACTGTGTCAGAACAGAAAAACACAAGCCAACTAGATTATTAGCACAACTTACAATCTCGTCCAACTGCATGCAGGCAGAGTCTTCATCTCGTCCGAAGCGCAACACCAGCACTTTCTCCGCGACTGTTTTAATGACTTCATCTACATGCTTTTTACACGACAATTTAGGCAGAAACAAGCTCATACCTCCACAAGTGTTTACACAGCAAACCGAGAACGCTTCCTCTTCACTACGTCTTCCTTCTAGCGCTCTGATTGGCTAACAGTCCAAGCCAACTTGAACAACCAGCCAATCATCGCGCAGAAGGCGGGATTTCTTTTTTCTTTCATCTCGGTCCTGTCTCAAAATGGCACCCTAAGCACTGCTGTCCTGCTCCGAGTCTGCACTTTAGTGACGTCAACAAAGCGGGACTGATAATGAGTCCTCGAGTCCTCGCAGGTGCGGGGTTTGGAACACAGCTCAATGTAGACGGAACGGAAATGTTCAACACAGCACCGCTGAATGTTGTCCGGGTAGAAACATGGTGCGTGAATATACTTAAAATAAATGAATTAATAAATAACGATGTTTTGGTACAGATATTAGTTCCCACCCGTGTGACGCCTCAAACGTTTTGTAATTTCACAGCTTGAGATTTGTGGTGCGTTGAAAATGATTACATTTTAGGTCGAGTGTATGTTTGTTTCACTGCGACTGAAATAGTTGATGCACTGAAAATCAACGTGACTTAAGACAGAGGAGCGAGTAAAGCAACGGCAGGAACGTGCGTAGAGTCTTCTGTTGTTGGTGTTAGAGCATGTCTTGGTACATTTCTGTCACTGAGTTAGCAGGTTATTAAGCGAACCTTAGCTGTTTGTCCGGCAGCTTTGACCTTGTTGTAAGTTTCCAGTCCATGATGTTTGTCAGGGTTCCTATTGTGGCCGTGCTGAGGAGGTTTCTCCCTCCAGTTTCCACGCTTGTGAAATATCATGCTACTAATCCGTCCACATGTTGCTCAGCTCTTACCACAAGCCGATCCCTGAGTACTGGCTGGACTTTGAAAACAGATGCTCCTCAGCATAAACCTGAGCTTGACTTGGACGTATGGAAATCGGTGATGAGATCCCAGGCATCGCAAGATGAGACACCTAAGGACAGAGAAGAAGAAAGCACCGCTGCTGAGGAAGAAGGCTCTCCAGTAGAAGCGAGCCGTACGCTGGTGGACATGTGGCGGCAGGCTGGAAAACAAGTCCCTGACAACATTACAGATGAACAACTGGAGACGCTTGCGGAACTCGCTACAAAGTCCTCCAAGAGGAAGTACCTCAAGTATCTGGCTATTAAAGAGGGTCATAAGAAGGCCAACAGAGAGAAAAAGGAAAAAAAGAGGGCCGAGAGGTTGGCGGACAGGAAGGAGGAGGCAGGATGCGCCGACAGGCCGGAAGACGCGGAAGAGGAAGGGGAAGGAGAACCCAAGTTGAGAAACACGTATCTGATGCAGTTCTGGACTCGTTCGATAGACAGAGCGTTGGGCTGGAGAGCGGCACAGGCCATGCAGTACGGCCAGCCACTTGTCTATGACATGAGCTATGACCAGCACATGACGAGGCGCGAGATGGAGAACACGATCTCCCAGCTCATGGAGACTGAAGGCTGGAACCGTCGCTCGGTAGACCCCTTCCATTTGCACTTCTGCCACCTGCAGCCAGACAGTGCTTACCATCGGGAGCTCCTCAAACGCTACGGCCAAGAGACGTGGGATCGTCTTCCAATCACTGCTACCAGCCAGCGCCACGTAGACATGTTTCCCCGGGAGGACCTCGTCTACCTGACCGCCGATTCTCCCAACGTGCTCCACACTTTCGACCACAGCAAGGTGTACATCATCGGAGCCATGGTGGACCGATCCATCCAGTCCGGCGTTTCTCTGGCCAACGCCAAGCGCCTCAAGCTATCCACGGCTCGACTGCCTCTGGACGAGTACCTGCACTGGGAAATCGGGGCCAAGAACCTGACGCTGGACCAGATGATCCGCATCCTGATGACGGCCAAGGAGACGGGCAGCTGGGAGAAAGCTCTGGAGTTCGTGCCCAAGAGAAAGCACGATGGCTTCCATCAGCAAAAAAGTAAAGACAGCTTTCAAAGACCAGAGAAGTCAACGGGGGCGTTCAGAGGGAACGCAGAGGGAGAACGAAGGCAAATATTTGTGAGTAAACAGAGACAGAAAAACCTGACTAGAAGCGATGTTACACCCAAACCGACATCCGGAGCAGAAACCATATCTGGACAGAGCAGACTGCGGATTGCACTGAAAAGCAAGCTAGAGGAACGCAGTAAAGTGGCGAGTAAAAGAAACTGGTGGGAGGAAGAGTAGCCTTATAACACTGCTGATATCCCCCACACAAAGGAACTGCACTTGTCTACTGAATTTGATGTGTGACAAATAAACGGTTTAATTATTGCTGCTGTTGTGGTTCAGTTCATGACGTCCAAATCAACCAAATGCTATTCATATTACGTGGAAGTGTGCCTTGGATGCAGCAGACTTCTGCTACTGGACACTGCTCTGTAAGGAAACGTCGACGACGTGACCCTCTGCTATTCTGCAGAACAAGACCTTAATCAAAAATGTTAGAAATGTTATACTGTATAATCTCATACAGGATATTCAAGTGGCATGTACAGTTGTGCTCAAAAGTTTGTATACCCCTTGCGGAATCTGTTAAATCTTAATACTGTTAACAAAATAAGATGGATGATAAAAATCCCATGTTGTTTTTTATTTAGTTCTGTCCTGAATAAACTATTTCACATAACAGATGTTTACATATAGTCCACAAGACAAGATAATAGATGAATTTATAAAAATTACCCCGTCCAAAAGTTTACACACCCTTGATTATTAATCCTGCGTGTGGTTACCTGGATGATCAGAGACTGTGTTTATGTTTTGTGAGAGTTCTTCACGAGTCCCTTGTTTGTCCTGAGCAGTTAAACTGCCCACTGTTCTTCAGAAAAATCCTCCAGGTCCTGCACATTCTTCACTTTTCCAGCATCTTCTGCATATTTGACCCCTTTGCAACAGCGACTGTATGATGTTCAGATCCATCTGTTCACACTGAGGACGACTGAGGGACTCGTACACGACTATTACAAAAGGTGTAAACATTCACTGATGCTCAAGAAGGCAACACGATACATTAAGAGCCAGGGGGGTGTAAACTTTTGAACAGGATGATGGGTGTAAATGTCTCCCAGAAGACAAAATACTAATCACTTTTGAACGGGGTAATTTTGATAAATTCAGCTGTTGTCTTGTGGACTATATGTAAACATCTGTTATGTGAAATAGTTTATTCAGGACAGAACTAAATAAACAACAACATGGGATTTTTATCATGCGTCTTATTTCTGTTAACAGTATTAAGATTTAACAGATTCCGCAAGGGGTATGCAAACTTTATGGGTGCAATTGTATATTCCATATATTCCTTATGCAGTCCCTCCAGGATTTTGTGAATTTCGTAGAACTCAACGCAAAATCGAGGAAACGCCGCAGTATTCGCAGGCGCTTGCAATGTTTCAAAATTCCCGCGGATTCTGGCCAAGACGAGTCACGTGACGTCGTCGCAACGCGCATTCAGCCGAAGCCCGAACACAAGTACAGCTAAAAGTTCTCATTTACCAACAAACATCACTGCGAAAGAGCGTGCCGAACAATTTCGTGTGATTGCGTTTTTTGCCAATTCGAGTAGTTTTCCGTAAAAAAAAAAAAGTTCCAAAAAACAAGTTGCATCACAAATTTCGGGGGAAAACCCGCTGCGAAATCGAGCGTTTTTGGACGCAACGATCACAAAATAAAACCCTGTGATATCCTGCACGGACTGCTTATAATTCCAAGATGTTAAATGAAATATCAAATGAATGAAAAGCTCGGACACGTTTTTTTCCTTCCTCAATAGCCAGCATTTAATTGGTGCAAAATTCCGACGGGATAATCGTAACCGACTCTCACACGGTCTCGCGGTCATTTCACGATACAAGAAAAACATACAGACGTGTTTGAGACATTTTACAAAACAGATTCAGTTCGGCAGAAATGAAACGACTTACACGATCGCACCCGCGTTCATTATAGCAGGGTCAGCATTATTATCCACAAACACTCAGCAGCTCATCGAGTCCTAATGCAGCGTGTACAAATAAATAAGCACCGCTCGGCTTGTTCGCGTTCAGCGAAAACATTTCCCAACAGATGCTGATATGATGAAGAATTCGACAGCAAAAACACACACACACACACACACACACTGCATAATCAAGGAAACACATCAGGGAAATCATCACCCGGCATTTTTAAATGTCTTGTCTATATAAATAACTGTGCAAAGACAAGGCGACTCGCATGCTGTTCAGGGCTGATCAACAAATCAACAGCTTCAGGTTACAGGGAAACAACAACAACAACAACGTACAATATAAAGGGGGAAAAACACAACGCTTCCTGATCCCGTAGATCCTGTAGAGTCCAGCTGTGCTCTCTCTTTGGTGTCCATCAAAAGACGACTCCAGACGTTTTAACACGTGAAGTTATTTCCGTGCTTGCTGGGATTCAATACTGAGCCAACAGACGTTAATCAGTTTTGTTGTTTGGTTCAAATGAATGCAAGGAAACGATCGGGTCACAAAAGAGATCAGAATATCCAACGACGCGATACGGTGCCGTGTCCAAACGGTCCAGCTTTAAAAATACTAGGTTATAAAAAGTGTCAGACTTATAGTTCTATTATACTCCCAGTTATATTACAGTACAGCGTTGTATTGTGTCTTCTGGCACGGTCGAGGACAAACGTTTGCATCCCTAACATATGGAAAGAAAAGGAAAATGTAGCAGAATTATAACACGTATGTAGGAGAACCCGAACAACCTGACAGATGGAAGGAAGGAAGTGTGATGGGGCTACAGCGAGGAGCCCAAAGCTGCGAGGAGGATACGAGGGCTTGGTCCTAATAACGCCGAGGTCGAGGGTTCAATCCCTGTACTGTGTGGTGGGTAGTGGTGGCTCTGTGGTTAAAGGATCTGTGTTGCTGATCAGAAGCTCAGGAGTTCAAACCCCAGCACTGCCAAGCTGCCACTGCTGGGCCCTCGAGCAAGGCCCTTAACCCTCAACTGCTCAGATGTATAATTGAGAAACGTCGCTCTGGATAAGAGCGTCTGCCAAATGCCGTAAATGTAAACATGAACGCGATTGGAGACACGTTTAAGACCAAAGCGCAGACAAACACATTATTAAAGAATATTTACATTATTATTCACATTCGGAACGAAGAACTTACTATACATGATGAACACTTTCTGACCGGTGGTAATGTAACATCCTAACACAATACAGTTCTGTCTCCTCGTGCAGACATTCCTGAGGGTATGCAAACTTTCGCACTCAACTGTATTAGTATCACAGATCTAGACTGAAGAAAAAAAAAAACCAAGATAACAAGAAAAGAAAACAGGAAGTGTGACAGAAAGTGTCATTAAAGGGAAACCCCCGTGGGTTTTTCTTTCTTTTTAAACCTAATCTCTTCTTATATTACATCTGTAATGTTTCTCAACAACACGGACACTGGGAGAAGAACGGAAAACAGCCTCGACTCTGTACGAGCAAAAGTGTCAAAGTTCTTGCTCGTAGTCATCACAAACACTACAGATGTACAGTCGTGCCCAAAAGTTTGTATACCCCTTGCGGAATCTGTTCAATCTTAATACTGTTAACAAAATAAGATGGATGATAAAAATCCCATGTTGTTATTTAATTAGTTCTGTCCTGAATAAACTATTTCACATAACAGATGTTCACATATAGTCCACAAGACAAGATGATAACTGAATTTATAAAAATTACCCCGTCCAAAAGTTTACACACCCTTGATTATTAACACTGCGTGTCGTTACCTGGATGATCAGAGACTGTGTTTATGTTTTGTGAGAGTTCTTCATGAGTCCCTTGTTTGTCCTGAGCAGTTAAACTGTTCTTCAGAAAAATCCTCCAGGTCCTGCACATTCTTTACTTTTCCAGCATCTTCTGCATATTTGACCCCTTTCCAACAGCGACTATATGATGTTCAGATCCATCTGTTCACACTGAGGACGACTGAGGGACTCGTACACGACTATTACAAAAGGTGTAAACATTCACTGATGCTCAAGAAGGCAACACGGTACATTAAGAGCCAGGGGGGTGTAAACTTTTGAACAGGATGATGGGTGTAAATTGTTAGTATTTTGTCTTCTGGGAGACGTGAGATGTTATTTAGTGTCTGAAGGGCAGTACTACATGAAAAAAAAAGATCTTTAAACAAAATAATTTACACTGATCATCCTGTTCAAAAATTTACACCCCCCTGGCTCTTAATGTACCAGGACTAAATAACAAAACAACATGGGATTTTTATCATCCGTCTTATTTTGTTAACAGATAATGCAATGGGGTATACAAACTTTTGGGCACAACTGTTAATAGAAGTAAACTTGTGCTAAAAGTATTGAAGGTAACTTTTCAAGAAACGAACACAGTGAACTCGGTGGCAAAACTTGAACGTGGTCTTCAAATAAACAATAAGCTTCCTTTTCCCTAATCATGCTTTATGAATGCTCTGCTGAGGGAGTCTTCGTTTACATCCTGGCACTACTCTCCCGTGTGGGCGGGGCTTAATAGTGATTTACTCTCATGGGCTAGGGAGATTTGGATCGACAGATTGAGGGTCCAGCTGAGGAGGAGGATTATGACTATAACGACGATGACGCTGCTTCGTGTCGCTCCTGAGAGCTCATCTAAAAAAAAAAGTACAAAATTTAAATAGTCATATGAGACGACCCAAACCTCCAAAAAATTAAGAAAGTCATTTCCACTGCAAAGTAAAAAACAGAGAACCGCATCCAGGACGCTCTCCCAAAATTTGCGCCACTGAAGCGTCTGCTTCCTGGTCAGGGAGCGGTCAATCAGAATCTCACTAGCCAATGAGAACAAATCGCTGTTAAACCCGCCCACTCGAGAGCTTCGTGCCAGAATGGCGAACGTAAACGTAAAATTTAAAGACCGTGGTAGATTGTTGTTCCTCCCCCAGTCCAAAGACAGGCATGGTAGGCTGATTGGCATGTCCAAATTGTCCGTAGTGTATGAATGTGTATGTGATTGTGCCCTGTGATGGATTGGCACCCCGTCCAGGGTGTCCCCCGCCTTGTCCCCCATGTTCCCTGGGATAGGCTCCAGGTTCCCCGCGACTCTGTAGGATAAGCAGTGTAGAAGATGGATGGATGGATGTTAGATTTTTGCGTTTCAGTTTCAGAGCGTTTTTCAATACTTTTGGCACAAATTGAATTTCATACAGATGCAGTAAGTAGAGACTGGGTTTTAAAAATAAATAAATATTTATAAAAAAAAAAAACCACTGGTGTATCGCTTTAATGTGAGCTTGTCTTAGAGCACGATCAGCTCGCCAGTGCAGCGCTCGCAGCAGTTAAAGGTGATGTTCTCATAGCGAGTGTACGGGTGGAAACGTCCGATGCTTTTCTTATTGGGAAGGAAAGGAGAAGCGCTGGAGTCGCTAGTTCCCGAGTCGTCCGCGGTGTCCGGGCAGGATATGGGATCCAGAATCCTGAGTACCTAATTTGGGAAATATGGATTACGGATATAAGACAGCAATCGTGCCATCACCATCACTCCATATTCAGTTAAAAAAAATGCATAAGAAGAATGACATACAGACAACAACATACCTTTTCAGCCATCTTCTCAGCCGGTGTGTTGCAGAGTTCTGAAGCTGAACCGCTCTTCACGCTCGCGCCGCTCTTGCTTATGTTTCCCAGCAGGTGCGAGTTGATGGCGTCAGCCAGCTTGTGATTGGCCGCAGCCAGTTCTCCGGTGCTGAGCGGCTGTGCGCTGGGGTAGTAGGTTTGCTGTCTACCCCACTGTAACGAGACTAGAAGCTGCTCCAGAGATCTGCCAGGCACAAAAATGTGGAGAGATTCAGAAAAGAGATCATCAGCACACAGAGAACGCTGATAACGACCACGTTTACACGGACAACAATAATCCGATATTAACCCGATTACGACGATACTCTGATGAAGAAACTAGCATGTAAACAGCGATTATTGATGACCTTAATCTGATTAAAGTCATACTCGAATTAAACACAAATGGAATTAAGACGTGTGGAGTATTCCTGTTTTAGTCGCATTATCGACATGCGTTACAGACACGTACACACCTTAATCACACTATTAACCTCGTGTGGGAGTTTTCACCGCATTTTGCGACAGGACGCGTTCACACACGGCAGCGCTCGTCCGATTGACGGCAAACAAGAGAGCACGGCTGCGTCCCAAACCGCGTACTTACCTGCTATATAGTAGGTGAAATACATGTGTCTCAGTAGGTAAGAACGCGGTTTAGGACGCAGCCCACGGCTTCAAGCAGTCGTCTATTAGCACGTATAGCACGACAAATAATTAACCGCACTTGAAGCGTTCGTAAAATTAAAATGAAACACCCGAAACTGTACACGGTTCCATAACGAAGACCAACTGTATGTTTTGTATGTCTTTTTGTATGTCGTGTACGCAGTACAGCGAAAACCACGCCTTGTGCCTCTGCACTTTCCCTCAGGATGAATAAAGTGAATAAATCTAGCTATTTCGCTATGATTTCTGATCAGTGTGCTGAAGAATATATTGTTGTATGTTTACTCTTATACTATATGAAGCGTGGTTGCCTTGTACCGGATTGTATTGTAGACCTGTATACAGATTTAACCACACGGCTGCTCTGATTAGGTTTGTCCACATCTAGGTCTTACCTGTGTGTGTGCATCATGTCTCGGGAGAACTCCTCTCTCTCACGCAGCAGGTCCTGAATGGCAGTTTGGGCCTCTCTGGTCTGTCGCTGGAGAGCAGCTCGGGCATTAGTCAACTCCTCAGCCATCACTCTAGATTCAGACGGCGGCAACAGAATGTTAGGAATGTTGCTTGTAAACTTATATTGCAAATACAGGTTGAAATAGCAGTGTTCAGTAAGATTAACACAAAGGACTCTGCAAGTTGCATCGCAAAATTTTTTTCAAAAGCCACAGAAGAATCGAGCGTTTTTGGCCACAACCATCACAAAGAAGCTCCATGAGATCCTGTACGGACTGAACGCTGAACAGTGTCACAAAGCAGCTTTACAGAAATCTGGATCTACATATCAGGGAGAGGTTCAGCCAGTGTTTCTCCGGAATATATCTGGTCCCATTTTATTCATTAATCCTGATTCATTCTGAGGAAAATAAACAGGCGTGGTTTGCAATTTTTTGATGGTCAGGAAGAAAGAGAGAGGGAGGGAGGGTGGGAGGGAGGGAGAGAAAAAGAGAGAGCGAGAGAAAGAAAAAGAGCGAGAGAGAAAAAGAGCGAGAGAGAGAGAAAGAGAGGGAGAGCGAGAAAAAGAGAGAGTGAGAGAGAAAAAGAGTGAGAGAGAGAAAAAGAGTGAGAGAGAGAAAAAGAGTGAGAGAGAAAAAGAGAGTGAGAGAGAAAAAGAGCACGTGCCAGAGAGAAAAAGAGCGAGAGCAAGAAAAAGAGTGAGAGAGAGAAAGAGAGTGAGAGAGAAAAAGAGCACGTGCCAGAGAGAAAAAGAGCGAGAGCAAGAAAGAGAGTGAGAGAGAGAAAGAGTGAGAGAGAGAAAAAGAGCGAGAGTGAGAAAGAAAAAAAGTGAGAGAGAAAAAGAGAGAGAAAGAGTGAGAGAGAAAAAGAGAGAGTGAGAGAGAGAAAAAGAGTGAGAGAGAAAAAGAGCGAGAGTGAGCGAGAGAGAAAGACAGAGGGAGAGAGAGCAAGAGCGAGAAAGTGAGAGAGAGAGAGAAGGAGAGAGAGAGAGAAAGAGCGATAGCGAGTGAGAGAGAAAGAGAGAGGGAGAGAGAGCTAGAGAAAGAGGGAGAAGGAGAGAGAGAGAGAGAGAGAGAGAGAGAGAGAGAGAGGGAGGGTTGGAGGGGAGAGTAGAGAGAGAGAGAGGGAGAGAGAGCTAGAGAAAGAGGGAGAAGGAGAGAGAGAGAGAGAGAGAGAGAGAGAGGGAGGGTTGGAGGGGAGAGTAGAGAGAGAGAGAGGGAGAGAGAGCTAGAGAAAGAGGGAGAAGGAGAGAGAGAGAGAGAGAGAGAGAGAGAGAGAGGGTTGGAGGGGAGAGTAGAGAGAGAGAGAGGGAGAGAGAGCGAGTGCACTGCTGCAGAGGCCAGACGCGACTGCTTCACTTTCACACGCATCATGAATTCACACCATTACGTACAGTTCAGTGTTTTCTGCTTTGCGGTACTCATTCACACGGTGTGTGTATTCTGTACTCGCACCCCATACAGCCTGCGAATTCAGCAAGATTGACCTGATAACTCTGATTCTAACTTATAACTTTCACCGGGTTTGGATTTTAATCAGAGCCAGGGTGCACACGTTCCCCCTCTCAGTGCCTATTTATAAACCCGTAAAGTTTGTTTAGATCAAGATCAATTAGGTCTTGTTGCAAATGCTAAGTGGCGACACTTTAAACGCTCTTTTTCCGGTTTTTACAGAAACATGCGCCTATATTTAGAATTTCCCCTTCATTGTGTCACGGTTGTGAGACTCGTACGATTTCAGTTTGCCCCCCGCTCCACCGGGATTATCGTGCTGATTGATCTTATAATATGTCTAAATACAGCCTGAGGCAGTGCTTACTACAGGCCGACCGATTTATTGGCAAAAACCCGCCCCGATAGTGTTCCCGGTAGAGTCCGTTATGACAGCGTGTGAGAAGGGTCCGCTGTCATTATACAGCATGAGAGCGGCCTCTAGAGGCGAAATAAAAACCATCCGCTGACTAACTTTGTTGTGTTATTTGAAGTGTTTTTTGATTCATTTTGCATGTCTCTTATTTTTATTTGTTATTTGATGACCCTTCTCTGGGAGCAGGTCTGCCCAGGGTGTTAGTATGTGTTAACACACATACATTTGAGAAGTGTGCTTTAGTCTGGACGATGTTCCATGGTCGTACAGACGCGAGATTTTGTCCCGCTGTATAAAGTATATAGACGGGATGCCGATAAAATGTGGATGCCTTTCTATCTGAGTGCTAGTTATGAATACTCTGATTGTTATCCGTCCACTTATCAGGGCAATTCCCCTTATCAGCTCTCCACAAACCAGCTTTCCCATGACATCCAATTCATGGTCTAGACTACATCGGCGTGGAAATACTGACCGGCTGGCGAGGAATTTGCTCCTCCACACGTCACACTGAATGCTCATGCGCTCCAGCTGCTCGGCCGTATGCGCCAGGTTGCGGCCCAGAACCTCGTTCTCCAGAATGAGCTGGTTCTTCTCCCGCGACATTCGCTCGAAGTGATACTGCAAGTCGTCGCCTACTGAGGCCACAAGGAGTTTCTTCAGCTCCCTGTTTACCTGCACAGGAAACGAAGGTGAGAAAGGCGCTGGGTCATTTGGTTTCTAAGGAAAAACGGGTTTGGTGCTGGTTTAAAATAACACAGTAATAAATCCAGTTTCTAAATGGGTTGAACGGAAGTGATTTCAGCGGGGAGTAAAATAGTCGCGATTACATTAGAGCTACGAACGAACGTCTCTGAACAAAAGCAACGGGATGGCGGTGGGGTCGCACCTCGGTCTGAACACGCAGCTGGTTTGAAAGCCCCTCCTTGTCCTGCAGCAGCCTGCGCTCGGAGTTCTGAAGCTTCTCCACAACGCTCTTATAGTCCTGTGGCTCTGAGGAAGGGGACGGGGGACGATCCTCACCATGGTGGGGAGACCCTGATCCTCTTTCGTCCGTCTTGCTGTCAGCGTGGGCACCGGCTCGGACGCTACGGATGATGGCGGCACGTGGTACGATGATACGCACGGCCTCCACCTCGGTGCAAGAGTCCCTGCTCACTTTTCCCAGATGAAGGACACCAGGGGACACCAGCGCAGTCCTGGGACACTGTCGAGGTAGAGATATCTTTAGAGGCAGAGTCTCCACGGACATCTCCAGGCTCGGCGCAGGTTTGGCCGTCTCCATGCCATCACCAGGGCCACGGATGAACACGACAGAGGGATCTGAGAGAGGGGCAAAATCATGGAGCTGAGAAATCTGATTTTCAACATCTGATTTATGTCAATAACATGCAAATATCACTTACCTTTCATGATGTCAGCAGACATGGTTGGAGAAGATCCTTAAAGCAGCAGCAGGGTGAAATGTATGGTGAAGAACTGAGAATCTAAAAATATCACAGTATAGTAGAATTATTATTTATGTATGCCTAAACACAGAGGTAGCTATGTAAACACCCAATACTCACTATTGACTATTTAGGTGCAGATCTAATTATTGGATCATTGATGCCCAATTATTATTATTATTATTATTATTATTATTAATACCTTGACTTAAATAACAAAACTACACAGAGTACAATATATCCCCAAAGAAACAGCATTTAATAAGTGTCTGCTGGAAATTCTGACCTGCCTGCACGTAATATCACTTTAAGGACACATACCTAGAAAATGAATACATAATTTACTAAATATGAGGATAAAGAATGCGATAATTGAAGCGACATGCATTACTTTACTTATTGCATTTCTGTTTTGATGATACACTCTTATTAGGCAATAAAAGCACCTTTGTAATGTAATGTGATAGTGAACTGAATAAAAACTCCCTTTCACTGCAGCTTGTGGTTTCTGTTCCTCACTGTCTTTAGGAATATTATTTAACTTGTGTTTACTTTTGATCATAGTGTTTTAATGAGACATTACAGATCTTACTCGCGCTACACTCTGTATCAGCGCGTCTACACTGCGCGTGATCAGCAGCGCAGCCTCGTTACTAACACATCACGTCTGTTATAATGAACGACAGAAGTTACACTGCACGCGCGCAGATGCAGCATATAATGACAATAAACTTAAATTAAACTAAACCTTTTAAGCAGCTTGCACCAGTTTCCCTGCCCCTTACACACAGTGGAGCATTTTGGATATAAACATAACTTTGTGCTCGTGCAGCACTGTCTGATCTCCGCGGTGTTTAATATAAAATGCCCCCCTGCCTCTCTGACTTTCTTCCTCAGTCACGTGACGATTTCTCCTCCGTCTGATGGAGACTGAGGTCATGTTGGGAATAAAAGTAACGCTGACAGAAAGTCAACTGAAGAAAGTCACTGTCGGTAATTCTGGGTGTCTGCTAATGCTAGCGTGACGTCATGACGTCATGCGCCATTGCCTAGGAAGCGGCTTATACTTCTGGTTAGTAAAAAAACCCCGCTAGTGTTATATTTGAGATGATATTACCTTTCTAGACTTCAGACACTAGACGGTAGAGTACACAGTGTATAGTGTAAGCGTACAGTACGTTTTTGGAACAGAAGTAACATAATGAGTAATGTGTGTGTGTGTAACACGGAGCTTTATTCAGTGTGTTAATTTCCACTGAAACAGGAAGTCAGGATGGAACATATTGAGTGGCTCCTCCCCCTTTTTAAATAGCCAATAGCATTTAGTTCAGCTCACAGCCTGGGCTAAGTTATACATGGATCTATTTAATTTTTTTAATGCCTGGGGCTGGACACTTCAGATTCTAGAGAGCATTTGATTGGACAAAAAATCTGATGAGAGGCTGAAGTGCAGAATGACATCATGAGAATTGTTTTTCTGTATCAGTGGTAGAGAGAGAGAGAGAGAGAGAGAGAGAGAGAGAGAGAGAGACTGTCCATTTTGAATGCATATATCTTCTAAATGTTTTGGAGCGCACTAGCGTATAGATAACCAAGTTCATACTAAAACGTCCATTTGGACTTCATGGGGACTTTAGTGACCAATAAGTGGTCATAGTGGAAAGAAAACCCTAATGCACAGTACAGAGGTCAAAATCTGTTCCAAAAGATTCCTGATGAATCAAAAAGCATCGTGACTCCTGAATCGAAACGGAAACATTCAGGAGTGATCCAGGAATCTCCCTTCCTAAGAAGTGGAAAGAGTTTATTCATAATGGTTACGTTTTCAACACAGATTGCTGCTCGGAATGCTAATGAAGAAGACTAGTGAGGGATGGCTGTTGAATAACGAAACTATAACCCTAGTTATGTTGTTAATCATTTAGCTAAACGTTTTAAAGTAATCTCGATACCACACATGGTACAGAGGTGGGCCTCGAAATAACTAGCTGGAGTGATCAAGTGTAACAGCATTCAGTTTATTTAAACACATACACGGCTTTATGACTTCAGCGACTATGTTTCTCACACACTGTTTATTACTGTTGTTGTTGTTATAATGACTTTTTTTATGACTGTTGTTGGTGCTGTTAATGATAGATTAGAGATAAGCTCAGACATCTAACGAGCCAAGGACCAAATCAGGAAATAAAACAAACTGCCCTTACTATAAAATAAAACATCTTAGTTCTTTTTATTTTGTATTTTTTAATTTAACTACAGAGACATTTGATTAGACGAATATATTCCAACACAAACATCAACAACACAATCAATCGCACCACGTACCTCACAGCCCTGACCCGGAACTCGCATTTTCTGACTTCCTGTCCCTTCCAGACGGAATGTTGTTCATCGCCACCTACTGGATTGCACTCGAAATCCAGTTTCAATGATTTATCTTTATTATGTATTAACGCGTGTTATTATCCAGCGCTTTAAACATTTGAACGCTCGCATATGCTCTTTTTCTGTTTCATAATCCGACTCGAAACGGAACCGCAATAAAAAGCCGGTCTCGTAGGAACTATTTCACACAGGAAGTGTTTCCTGGAGGACCCTCTCAGTGAACGGACGCTACTTGTTTTACGTAAACAAAGACATTTTTTTATTTATCGATGTTTAAAATGAACAAATAGTAAATGCGTGTTGTGAATTCTATAATTATTATTACATCAAGTGTAAATAATCGTTTATTTAGCTCAATTAAAGGTCTACAGGGAGAGAAAAAAAAGAGACAGATGTGTTTATAATGTGTGTAAGTTATTATGTCTAGAGGGGTAGCTCTGAGACTCTTGCTGTGTCTGTCTCAGACCTGAGAAGGGACTGCAATGGGAGTTCATGGCCTGTGGAAATTACTGCAGAGCACAGGAAAGCCCATCAACCCGGAAACACTCGAGGGGAAGATCCTAGCAGTTGGTATCCTTTCATCCTTTCTAAGCTTCTTCATATATTTGGATGCTGCACCTGTAGAAGTTTGTATCTCCTATACCCATGGAAGAGCATGAGGACGGGTTCCATTCTGAGTCTGGTTCCTCTCAAGGTTTCTTCCTCATATCATCTTAGGGAGTTTTTCCTCGCCACCGTCACCACCTGCTCGCTCAATAGGAATAAATTCACACACTTAAAATCTGTATCCTGTGTTTATATGTTTCTGTAAAGCTGCTTTGAGACAATGTCCATTGTTAAACGCGCTATACAAGTACAATTGAATTGAAGAGCAGCACATTTAAATTAAATTAATCAGTGAAAGACATTCTGATAAATAATCAAATTCTTTTCTTTTCTTTTTTTTTTTTACATTAATTGCCTGATCGGTTATATCTATGATAGTTGCAATTCTACCTAATTACCTGTAATTCATTCTACCTGATATTTATTCATTCATTCATTCACCTTGATCACAGTTGTGGTGGGGGATCACTGGGCATGCGATGGGAACAGACCCATGATGGGACATCAGTCCTGTCAGGACACCATACAGACACGTATTAATGTCTTTATCATAACCTCTTCTCCTGCTGCCATGTTTTTGGACAGCGGGAGGAAACCGGAGAAACCAGAGGAAATCCACGTGGACGCAGGGAGATCACGCACCACTGAATGAACTGTAACATAACTCGAGCTCGGGATCAGATCCTAGAGCGGTGACAGTGTAGCAATGTCATGCATTGCACCACCATGCTGCCCGTTTAAATAAAAACGTATTTGCACAATGCTACAAAAACGACAGTCTGTGTTCGGGTTGTGGCCGTATTCTGAATACGACGCTTATATGCGTACAGGCATGGGAATATTCCTGTATACACGCTTGTTGTAAGTATGCTGATTTACACATGTGCTTTTCCTTTCCCCGTGTTATTTCCTGGGAGATTCAAGATATTGCTGTTGCTACCCAGAATTCCTTGCGGACTGAGCATGCGAGTGTATCTCCTTTCAGTGGATTTTCTGAATAAGGTGTTTACATGCAATAGGCATATTCTAGGAGTGGGAATCAGAATGTTGTCGTAATCGGATTGCTGCGTTTACGTGACTCGACGATAATTAGAATATCGGCAAATTCAGATCAGTATGGGAATATTGATGTGGATGTGAACGTAGTCGGCGAGTGCGTAACTAAAAGGATGAAGATATTCCCGTACAATGATGTGATACTTTGCATTGTTCACCGGTATGTCTTTCACATCCTTGACATAGTAACTCACAGATATCAGCATCTGGCTAAACCAAGCAGTCAAAGGGGTGCGGGATCGCGATGGCAACAACGTCCACAACGCCCACCTTCTTACGTTGTTCCACCGGCTGTGCAAGTTGCTGTTCTTCCGCATCAGGCCTGTCTTTGTTTACGATGGAGATGCACCTCTGCTTAAGAGACAGACCCTGGTATGTATTCATTCTCAAGCATGTAGAGTAACTCTCCAGTTTCACCAGATTGTTATCCTTGAGTTCATACATCACAAAGGAGTAGAAATCATTATCAAAAATGTTCCTTTTAGCACCCTAAGGGGATCTTTGGTTTGTTCCTCTGGGTTCTGTGTAGAACCCTATTATAAGAGAGGTTCCATGTTCAATCCGTTTAGGAAGCTAATAACTCTTAACCGTCTAAAGAACCACTGAGGAACCAGTGAAGAACCATTAAAGTCTTTTTTTTATTTTTTTTTTTTTAAAGTCTACTTTAAGTGGATGGAATTACTGTGAGTATTGGCCAGCGTTCCAGAAATGGACCACCAACGTCCAGTATTGCCTTGAAGTAAATACTGTATGTAACAAATGATTAAATTGGTGATTCCTCAGGCCGTCAGGAGACAGAGGAAGGAGGAGATGGCTCTTGAGTCCAAGCAAACCCATGAGAAGCTCTTGAGAACGTTCCTGAAGAGACAGGCCATCAAGGCTGCGCTAGGGGACCGCAGGTCAAAGCAAAGTACAAATGTATTTTCGGTGATGATGATGAAAATAAAATAAATAAATAAATAAATAAAGCGCTGTTGCCTTTTACAGTCAAGAAACAATTCCCAGTATTTCTTCTGCACGAAGAGATGAGGTGGATGAAATGTACGCTTTACCAGCACTGCCTCCTGTAGAGGAAAAAGAAAGGAGCAGGTAAGAAAGCAAGGTTAGTTCGTTGGTATTTTTAGTTTTTAATAGAATCCTTTTTGTACACAGAATTGTTTTGTCTAATCTTAGTTCTGATGAAGAACCAGAAAGAGATGAGGCACAAACACAAGAGCCCTCTCACACATTCCAGGTGAGATTAAGCAACGCTTCTGATCGAGGGGTCTAATTTAGCGTTAGCCGATCCGAGGTTGGCTCTTAGAACATTCTATCTGTCTTTTCAGGACGAGATTTATGACGATCCCAATTCCGTAGACATAAACTCTGAGGATTTCCACCTCTTGTCACCAGAGATCAAACACGAGATTCTCAAAGACATGAAAGAGTTCAGCAAGAGAAGACGCACACTTTTTCACAAACCTCCCGAGGTACTACAGGCACCACGTTCGTTATGAATAACGTACTATCCCGGTCCTCAGCGCTGACTTCTACTTTGGATGTCCTTGCAGAAGTCAGGGGACTTCTCTCAGTATCAGCTGGCAGGGCTGCTGCAGAGGAATAACCTGAACCAACGTCTAGAAGGTGTGGAGAAAGAAATGAGCCAGAGAAGATGCGGAGCTGTGGAGGAGGAGTACGGCCAGAGTGACGAGCACGACGTCGAGTCACGCCGTCTCCTATCTGAGGATTCTTCACACTATATACTCGTCAAAGGTCAGAGAGTCGGTTTTACTTTCATTTTGAGCTGTTCGTTGGAACCCTGGAAGATCCTGGAGTCCAGCACAGTTTGGGGATTTCCCTGCTCTAGTACGCTTAAACCTGTGCATTCACTGGCAAGTTGAATCAGGGGCTGGTTGTGGAAGCAAGGCTCACTCCTGAGGGGTAAGCTGGATTAACTTTCTGTACATGAACTGGAAATGGAAATCATAACGTATGTTTTTATGAAACATTATATGCAGTATTTCCAACTGAAACCGAATATTTGGTTGTAAAATGTATAGCTGGACTTTCGATTAACAATCAGAATCTGATTGCCTTGTGAATGTGATTATTGGTTAATGTTGTATTCCCTGTCTGAGAGTGCCTGATGACAAATTCAACAATGACACCAACGGCGTTGTATGAGTTGTACACCTAAAATATCCTTAAACGATATACTTTTAAACAGGAAGGAAAACTATTTCATACTTTTAACCTTCCTGTGACCTTGGCCCTGTTTGAATCAAATCCAAAATCGACGCAGTTTCGAATGTGCTGGTTACAATGATGGGGATGATTCCGTATAAATCCTACAAACACTCGTTCTTGAGATAAAAAGAATATCGGATGGACAGATGGGGACACATACACATGGAGCATAAACATAAAAAAGTCAGGAGACATTTAGAAGCAAGTGGAAGTAATTGAATTTTGTTTTCGATAATGGAAATCCATTTTCCATCCATCCATCCGTTTTCCGTACCGCTGATCCCACACAGGGACGCATGGAAGCCTGGAGCCTGTCCCAGGGGACTCGGGGTACGGGTCGGGGGACACCCTGGGTGGGGTGTCAGCCCATCACAGGGTACAATCACACACCCAATCACACACTACAGACAATTTAGACATGCCAATCAGCCTACAGCGCAAGTCTTTGGACTGGGGGAGGAAACCGGAGAACCCGGAGGAAACCCCGAAGCACGGGGAGAACATGCAAACTCCATGCACACAGCGCAGAGACAGGGTTCGAACCCCCAGCCCCGAGGTGCGAGACTTTTTTATATAATGGTTAATTGTTTTGTACCAGCAAGGTTTAAAAAAAGGCCAGTTTTGGCTCCCGAGTGGTGTAACAGAAAAGCGTTCACCCCATCGCTAGGAGATCGAATCCCGACAATGCCACAGCCATCTGTAGGCTAAGGGAGCAAAATTAGCCGCGCTCTCTGAGTGGGAGGCATGATATATGCTTTCTCTCCCATGTCAGTCGCAGTGACAATAGGCAGTTGTTTTGTTTTGTTTTTGTCTGTGGGCATCTGTTGAAGAGGGTAGACCGCGCTTTCCTCCGAGTGTCTTACTCTGCCGTGTGATGCATCATCGACAGCACTTTGAAGACATGCAGTTTTGACTGGTTTTAAGACAGTTTCACCTGCTGCTTGTAAACAAAGTGTAAAGTGTGGACCGGAGCAGGCGTACAGTCATACTCTAGATCATATCTATGGTAGTCATTTTAAACAACGGCTTGTTCACTGCACTGGAGTTATATTTACAGGGAACAGGCTTTTAGAAGGTAGAGGGTTATCCTCCAAGCGTCCTCTCCAAACAAGTCAACAATGATACAATTACAAACAGATACTTAAGAATGGGACGTCTGCTGCCCAGATGCCTTTCTTGAGTGGATGTGCCCTATCCACCTGGCTCAGAAGGTTTCCCTGTGTGTATACGTTGTTCTGCTTTGCAGTCAGTCCCTATCAGTTTTACTTAGTAACACGGGCTGCTTAGTCAGTCTCACATGAATGTTGACAACTAACACTAGGCATAAGGTCCTGTCTAAAAAGCCAATATACAGCCTACAGGAAAGACCGCCTTAGTTAGAAGCTGTCTGTGTAACGGGTAGGGAAATCATCAAACTGTTCTGGATGTTTTGGCATGTAGTATGCAAGCTTCCATTGATCCCTTACAACTAGTATGAAGAAGGAATACCGGTGTTGTTTAATATCATTTAAATGTCCAAGGAATTTGTTTCTGTACTCGTGCAGGGTCCCGAAAGAGCTCGGAGGCTTCTGAGAACCATCCAGCCCCAGATCCCTGGTCTTGTGGCCCTTGGTCAAGGAAAGGGAAACTCAAAGGAAGGCCAGAACCGCTTTGGCGCCCGATATCAGATGGCATTCGTGAGGAAAACGAGCCGACTTCTTCCTCTTCTTCATCGACAACTCCAAAACCAATCATCTGTAGCGAGGAACAGCCTTCAGATGGAGCGCCTCCTTCCCCACGAACCCTTCGGGCCATTCAGGCAGCCATGATGGACAGCAGCTCGGATGAAGATGAATTGGCCTCTAAGAAAATGATCCGAGATGGATGTGGAACAGCAAGTTCTCAAGATGGAAACGGCGGAGTGTCACCTCGCACCTTGCAGGCCATTCAGAGGGCCCTGATGGAGGACAACAATGTATCTGAAGACCTCTGCAAAGCGGTTCAATCTCAGCAGCAGAAGTATGTCATTGTCAGTAGCTCTGATGATGATGATGATGATGATCAAACAGAAAGCACAGTGGTCGAAAGGAGCATCTTGGGTGAGGCTCGGGAAGCAGGTGGAGTTTCTCCGCAGACTTTGCTGGGCCTTCAGAGAGCCTTAGGAGAAAAAGAGTCATTTACTGGGATTAAGCAGGTGGAGCATGTGGGTTTCTTGAGCAGTTCTGAAGGGGAGGAAATGGAAGAGGCAGTTGGAGTAACGAGCAAGGAGTTCAAAGCTGCTACACATACTAAGGAAGAGGAGCATGCCAAAGGTGCCTTAAAAACCGCTTTCTCCCCCTCACCTCTACAGTCTGATGAGGACAACTTGCCTCAAGACCATGAATCCAGTTGTAATTCTGAAAACGATTTCCTGCAGAAAGGAAGTTTGAACGTTAACTTAACCGAGGAGACCGAGGGGAGAAATGGGCTCATGATCGTAAAGAGTGAAGAGGAGGACAGCAGCTCTGAAGGTATGGCTGATCTTTGCTTATCAATGGTTCTTTGGTTTTGAAGCGGCTGTGGCTGAAGTGGTAGAGCGGGTTGTCCACTAATCGTAGGGTTGGCGGTTCGATTCCCGGCCTACGTGACTCCACATGCCGAAGTGTCCTTGGGCGAGACACTGAACCCCAAGTTGCTCCCGATAGCAAGTTAGCGCCTTGCATGGCAGCTCTGCTACCATTGGTGTGCGAGTGTGTGTGTGAATGGGTGAACGAGGCACAATGTAAAGCGCTTTGTAGAACCACTAAGGTTAAAAAAGCGCTATATAGGTGCAGACCATTTACCAGACCAAAGATTGAATGGTTCTAGCATTAGAACAGCATTTTCTAATATTTTCTAAACGAGAATCCCGGTGCTGTTCTGCGTAGACCTTTTAGTGCTCCGCAAACAAAAGACAAGCAATAAAAAGCCTTTCTGAGGAGCCTTGTGTATCTATGAAAATTGCTATATGGACTAAGAGCTTATTGTTGTTAGGACAAAGTTGATAATATTTCTTATTTTTTCTATGACCTAACTATTTTAGCTGGCAAACTATCACTGATTGGCTATAAATATATTCAGGGGGGTGGCTTTGTGTTCAAACTATTGTCATTTTGAAAATCTGTGTAAATTTCACAGTTGTGCAAAATATATATATATTTTTAAATGCCAATATAGAGTGACGAGAGTCACTCGTCAGAAAAGCTCAGTGCAGAGATTTTGCCACCTTCGTTTAAGAAAGAGAGGGAGATAAACATACCAGAGCTGGAAAAATTAGAATTAGTTTTGAACGTGTGTCTTTGCAAGTGTTATTTCATCATAAAACATAACAGCCAATCATGTTCCAGTATGCAAATACAGTCCATAAAACCGAGGTTTACTAGCGTTTTCTTATGCATCTTTTCTGTCTTTTATGGGGAGCTCATTATCTTTTTAATGTGTATTTTTTAATGCAGTGTGTATTTTTTGTGCTCATTGTAATGAGTTTGGGGTTTTTTGGTTTGTTTTGGTTAGAAGGTTTCGTTGAGGTTTCAGAAGGGGAAGAGGTGTCTGAATCGGATAATTCAGGAACCAAATCAGAAGAACGCTTAGCAGAAATGAGTAATAAAGAGGAGGTGGTGGGAAGCGATGAAGAGGAGAGCCAAGAGAACGAGTCAAGTGACGGAACTCTGTCATTAAACACCCGTACAGTGGAGGAACAAGAAGCTGAAAGCTCTCGAGAAGCGACCGCTGTTCCTGCGCCGAGTGAGTGGGACAACATTGACATGGTACGTTTATTCCATCACGTTACATTCTTTCTTCGTTCAGACAAATCATTGCACAGCTTTAAGGGGGTCGTATGATGCTTTTTAATGTTTTCCTTTTCCTTCAGTGTGTAATGTATCTGTTTGTGTAAGAGCTACAAAGTTACAAAGCTCATAGTCTCCCGCAAAGGGTTTTATTCTGTTCTATCTAACCGAGAACGCTGCTCCAGACCCGCCTAAAACGCCTCGATCGCTGTCCAGACATTACTTCCGCAAACGTCTACGTCACTATTTGAAATATTAGCGTAATCCCGCCCAAAGGCAGGCATGAAGAAAGAAGGTCGAGGCTTGAGTGAATTGCGGAGACGCTGTGTGTTTCGGTGCGAAAGCAAAACCCCTTTGTTTGGCCTTCCGAAAACGGACGAAATTAGGATTCAGTGGTAGCAGGACAACCCGAAAGTTTTTCATTTTTACAGAGGACAGCTTCCTGAACCTGGGAGAGTACAAGGCAGGCTATACACAAAGGCTAGTCCTGAATTGGGGCGTTTCCCACTTTGCTCGGACAATCTCGTGCTTCTGAATCCGAACCTGTAAGTGTGTTTGATTATTGTATGAAGGGTCTGCTGTTGAAATGCGGAGTTTTGTGTTTGTGGTCCAGGGTTCAGTTTAGACCTCTGCTAACGTGCTAGCTAAAGTTATTGTGTTGAAGTCGTTTTGATATTCCGCTGTGGGAATGTTCACCTATAAACCTGCAGACTAACGCACACTCCCGTCACACACCTGTCGTCTGTATTTTGTGTCTTTTTGTCTATCGATTTCATACGCCAAGTAAAACCGTTACAACATCGTATCTGAAAGGTAAGAGGGTTCCAAAATAAAAACTTACCGCCAAAGTTGGTCCCGATTGATCTGCTCGTTCATCTGCATTTTCAGAATCTGACTCGGGCTCGAACCGATACGGTAAAACCGACGACGTTATTAACGGGGTTGCTTAGAATTGCTTCTTCCAAAAAGCCTCGGAAGCTGAAGCTGCCCCATTATGCTGTGGGGCGTTACATTTCTGAAATACGCTTGAGGTTTTGGGCCAATCACAACGAAATGGGTCAGCTGGCCAATCAGAGCACTCCAGGCTATTCGGAAGCAGGGGCTTTGGAGAAACCGGAACTCAGTCGGAGCGTTTCAGGCAACCTGGGAGTAGAGGTACTACAATAATGTTCAGTATGTGAAAAATGGTGGGTATTTTTAAAACATTAAAGCATGTTAACCTGTTCTATTACACCCAGTTAACAACATATTGAACTTCTAAAAACTTTTTAAAAGCATCATATGACCCCTTTAATGTGATGCAATCATTCATTATTTTGCAAGAATGATTTCTTCTGTCGTCATTCCACATGACTTGCGTGCGTGTGCGTGCGTGCGTGCGTGCGTGTATGTGTGTGTCCTGCAGGAGGAGCTGGTACAGTTGGAGAAAAATCTTCAGGCAGAGCAGAGCAGCCTGCGCGGGCAGCAACAGCAACAGCAGCGCAGCGCTGCGACAGTTACAGGACAGATGTGCCAGGAGAGCCAGGTGAGGGCCGTAAATCACCGATAAACCGAAGCCATGTCAGTTTTCTACAACGTTACACAACAGAATTGTACTTTTCCATGAGTTTGCATGACAAACCTTTCAGATAAACCCTTCACACAGTTGTGTATGCTCTTCCACCACCATAAGGGTTTAAGAGCAATACCCTTAAAAGTAACACAGGAGTTCTCTTTCAGTCCACAAGCACTGCATATCTGAAGATGTACCTTCATTGCAGGATTGGTCTGGGGAAATGTTGAGAATATTTCCGTTACAAAAACTGACATATTTCTTCCATGACTGTGTAAAGGGATTTATCAGCATTTTAAATGTAGTGCTGCCGGGGTGCAGTGTTTTCTGTCTTTCAGTTAATAATGCTAGACTAATGTGTGTGTGTGTGTGTGTGTGTGTGTGTGTGTGTGTTTTAAAAGAACTTGCTCATGTGTGCTCTGTCTATGTTACTGTTTGGTTACACATATAATTGTTGGAAAAGATGCTACATGTAGAAAGAACTGATTGAAAGAACCAAATGGAACCCCAAATGGAACCACCCAAAGAACCCTGAGGAACCCAAGCTGTCCACTGGTCCTTCAAAAGTCATATTTTGTCTGAAGTTAGGTTTAAGGAAGTTTAGTAAGTTCAGTTATGATGCCTTTAATTTAACGTCATAGGACATTCCACCAGATTTTTGTCTCTTCTTATTTAGTTGAATATATATTGTTAACAATTGAATAATATTGATAATGTAGATAATATTCTAGTTCATACTGGCAAGCAAGTTAAACAAAGCCCAGTGTTGGGTATCTGCTGGTGTCCTAGTATACTCTCTCTCTCTCTCTCTCTCTCTCTCTCTCTCTCTCTCTCTCTCTCTATATATATATATATATATATATATAGTGTACAGTATATTAATGGCTGTTCTGTGTGTGAGTGTGGTGTTGTTTGGGAAGGCATCTAACATCCACACTAGTTGTTAATGCTGTCAAAATATGTGCAAGCTGGAAGGACATTTACCAGCTTCTCTCCCAACAAACACAAGTGAGGTCAGAATCTATCTTTAGCGTGTTATCCCTGATAATAAGCTGTTGATGGAAACCCCAGGCTCTCATCAGATATCCCACACTTCTGGCATTAGCACTGCTGTTATTCCTGTAATTAGATCCTTTCATTTTAAATTGCACTCGTTTGGAGAGCTTAACAAGGTCCCACTGAAAATAGGCCTCCCTGATTGGTGCAGCGGGAATTGATTTGAAGCTGAAGCATGAGACCTCTGCCATTCAACCGGGTCAAAGATGATACGGGGTTTTCAAAAGGGCACAATAAAGTATTTTTCCGTAATTTAATTCAAAAGCGGAACTTTCATATATTGTAGATTCATTCATACACATGTATGTGAAATATTTCAAACCTTTTTTTGTTTTGTTTAAATCTTGATTACAGCTTACAGCTCACGGAAATCAAAAATCCAGTATCTCAAAATATTAGAATAAAGAATTTATAATACAGAAATGTCGACCTTCTGAAAGTATGTTAATTTATGCACTGATACTCGGTCGTGGCTTTAATCCTTTTGCATGAATTACTGCATCAGTGCGGCGTGGCATGGAGGCGATCAGCCTGTGGCACTGCTGAGGTGTTCTGGAAGCCCAGGTTGCTTTGATAGCGGCCTTCAGCTCGTCTGTAATGTCGGGTCTGGTGTCTCTCATAGATTCTCTATGGGGTTCGGGTCAGGAGAGTCGGCTGGACAATCAAGCACAGTAATACCACGGTCAGAAAACCAGTTACTAGTAGTTTTGGCACCGTGGGCAGGTGTAGAGTCCTGCTGGAAAAGGAAATCAGCATCTCCATAAAGCTCGTCAGCAGAAATTAAGTGCTCTAAAATCTCCTGGTAGACGCTGCATCGACTCTCGACTTGAGAAAACACAGTGGACCAACACCAGCAGATGACATGGCAACCCAGATCATCACTGACTGTGGAAACTTCACACTGGACTTCAAGCAGCTTGGATTCTGTTCCTCTCCACTCTTCCTCCAGACTCTGGGACCTTGATTTCCAAATGAAATGCAACATTTACTTCCATCTTCCCCGTGATTGTGGTTGTGTGTACTGAACCAGACTGTTCTGTAAGCCGTAATCATCAAGATTAAAACAAAAAACAGGCTTGAAATATTTCACTTTATGTGTAATGAATCTACAATATATGAAAGATCCACTTTATTTATTAAATTACAGGAAAAAAATTAACTTTTCCACGATATTATAATTTTTGTGATGCGTGTGTGTGTGTGTGTGTAATGACACATTCATTTCCTTATTGGATAATCATCTGTAACATGGGCACACGGTGGCTTAGTGGTTAGCACGTTCGCCTCACACCTCTAGGGTCGGGGGTTCGAGTCCCGTGTGTGCGGAGTTTGCATGTTTTCCCCGCTGCGGGGGTACTCCGGTCCTCCCCAAGGGGGTACTCCGGTACTCCGGTTTCCTCCCCAAAGTGATTGGCACGTAGTGTGTGAATGTCCCTGTGATGGACTGGCACCCTGCCTCGTGCCCGATGCTCCCTGGGATAGGCTCCAGGTTCCCCGTGACCCTGAAAAGGAATAAGTGGTAGAAGATGGATGGATGGATGGATCTTTAACATATAGAAAGTGAACTCCAGAATGAATTAACTACTGTATGGATGGTTTAGTTCAACTTGAACAGCTTTACTGACATTGGAGACTCCTTCCATGAATATTAAACTAACATCTCATAGTTGTTTTTTTTTCTTTTGTTAAAAATAACCACATTTTTAAATACTTCTATTATTAGGCTTAGATTATTTGGAGCATCCATCATACAAGGTTTAGTTCTAACCAAGTAAGAGCGAACCTTGTTTAATCAATTCTCATTTTTCAAATAAATGGACCAGACTGAACTCTCTCTCTTGTGTTTGCTCGGATCAGGAGCTGTTGCGGATGTTCGGTGTGCCCTTCATCGTTGCTCCAATGGAAGCGGAAGCTCAGTGTGCAACTTTGGACCGGACGGACCAGACGCACGGCACCATCACTGACGACAGTGACGTCTGGCTGTTCGGAGGACGACACGTCTACAAAAACTTCTTCAACAGCAACAAATACGTGGAACACTACCAGTATCTGGATATCCAAAACCAGCTAGGTGAGGCTCACTATAACCTTTAAGGACTTTTTCAACATTCAACCCTCATATATTGTTAACAGTTTAAGAATCTCAATGATTTTGAAAACATTCTTTGGTTATTAGACTGTTTAAACAATAAATATATACAGAAGCCATCCCATTGCTTGTGGCTGATGGCCGGTGTGTGTTGTGGGAGTGCAAATAAGAGATCGGAGACATGACTAGGACTAAAATAATCTTTTTATTTTTTTCTCATATATGCAAAGACCAGTCATTTTTACACACTGTTATTGTACCCAGTACTCTCAGGTAAAAATAGCAAGAACATAATCTCTATAACAGTTAGTTTAATATTTTATATTTATTTGAGCAAAAAATATAAAGTTTTGTTTTGAAAACTAATCTCATCTAAATTTTTAAAAATACAATCTGACCTATAGTGGACATGAAGGTAAAGTTAGCTACAGTATATTACTATATAACTATTTAACTATCCATACAATAAGAAGCAAAACATAATGAATAGAACAGTGCTTGTAATGTACTGTTAAGGTCTGCTTTACTGTATCCTCATGTAGGACTGGACAGGACTAAGCTGATCAATCTGGCCTATCTACTGGGTAGCGATTACACCGAGGGGATCCCAGGAGTCGGATACGTCACAGGCATGGAAATACTAAACGAGTTCCCTGGGCCTGGTTTAGAACCTCTCACTCAGTTCAGGTCAGAGCTTTTAACGGGAAACTCCACCCAAGGTGTTTTCACTTCTAATACAGAGAGAAACCCGTGACTTTGACATGTACCTGCTCTCATTAAGTAGCAATTATATACTCTCTTCTCCTCTGGTTACTACAGTAAGTGGTGGAGTGAAGCTCAAACCAGTAAGAAGCTGGCTGCTGATCCTAAGCACACAAAGGTGAAGAAAAAGCTAAAAGGCTTGAGTCTTCATGCAGGCTTCCCCAACCCTGCTGTCGCTGAGGCCTACCTCCAGCCCACTGTCGACCAATCAGAGAGCTCATTTTGCTGGGGCCGCCCACAACTGGATCTCCTCAAAGAATATCCTTCAAATGCAGCTTTGCTAATATAGCTGGTGATTAGAGTCTGGAGTAAGTAATGAAATAAAAAATATAGTGCGCTCCAGAATGGCACCTATTGTTGGCAGCCTTCATAAAAATGGTTGTATAAAATAAACTTTTAAAATTACATTCAATAATTTAAATGTTCCGCTGACAATACAGGAAACTGTTCATGAGAACTACGTTCAGTATTTTCTCTCAAAAATGTACCTGCCAAAATTTCCACCCCTAAGCAATATTTTACTGTTTATTCACACAGTGAGGTGGATGGTGAAGGAGGGGGACAGGAGTTGTACAGTTTAGTTAATTTTTGTGGTTTTGTGTCAAGTTTAAAATGAACTGTTAACCACCACTTACATGACATGCAGTCTGAAAGCGTTGGGAAGCCATTCCTGAGAGCAGCTCACAAAATACGGCTTCGCCAGACATCACAGGGACTACAATTGGCATTGTGTATTGTGGTCAGATTAAAACAGAATAAAACAGCATTTTTGGCAACAAAGTGGACTGCGTACAAGGAAAAGTACCTCACACCCCACTGTAAATAAGGCAGTGGATCAGTGATGCTTTAGATGTGTTTTGTGTTCTAGTGGAAATTGATGGCATTAAGAAGTTTGCTAATTACGAGGATTTCAGTTCAACATCTGGTTTCCTCCACTAAGAGGTTGAGACTTGGCCATAGATAGAACACTCAACAACACGACGAGCCAAACATCAACGCAGTACTGGTTCAGTGTAGAAGAGTGGACCAAGATCCCTCTACGAGTGTCTCCAAGCTTGTTGGACATTAAAAGCTCAGTGCTGTTATTCTTTCCAGTACATGTGTCAAGTAATATATTACTGTAAATGTAGTGAGAATTTTGAATCGTGACCTCACTAAAAATTTGTATAAAACTGTACAATATCCCCGTATGTTTGAGCTCAAAATATCACTTGATGCATGTGTTGTTCGTTTTATATACACGTTGTTGTTCATTTTTATCAAGGGTGCCATTAATTAAGGAAGACAATGTATTTGACCCAGGATCTTGACCCAGCCACTTTTCAGCGTACAATTTGTGGGGTATTTGTAAGAGTTTGTGCATGTGCAGGCAATGAATATAGAGTTTCAAGTGTGACCATGTGTTTCTTAACTAGTCGTAAGTTTTGCTATAGTCGATTTGGTTGGAATAGCAGGAAAACCGAAGAAACTCTTCAACCAGTCCTAAAACAGCTCAGCACTCAACAGGTAAAGACTTCCTACTGTATAGACTGTATTTATCTCAACCTGTATAATAACCTTAAACACTGTTGGTCTATTTCATCATGTCTAAACACCAAGAGCAAAGAGAAACAACAGGATCAGAATGAGAACACACTTTATTCACCGACACACTATGTGGTCACGGATGCACCAACATATGTCTGGCCTCAGGTACTTTGTTTCATCGATGGGGGATGATAAGGGATCCTATTAACCTTCTCATCAGTGCAGATTACTCATTGTAATCATTTCTTGGACTGACGAGGAAAGGAACCACAGTGATGGAGGAATTTGAGGATGCTCTCAATGATACCTGAGATACGTTGAGTTTCCTTGACTGCCTCAGTAAGACCATCCTCTGTTGTTCTCCCACTTGATGGTGTTTGTAATAGTGGAGACTAGAAATCTGAAAGTGTCTACAGTGCTAACAGTGGTGCTGTTGATAAACAGAGGTGGGAATGATGGTTGGAACGCTGTAGCCGTCAAGTACATCCCAACAGTTTTCAGAGTGTTCAGCTCCACGTTATTTTCCACACACCATGCTGCAAGTCATGCTACTTCCATGGGGTCCATGAGGTAGGCAGACTCATGATTGTCTTTCATGAGACCCTCTATGATGGTGGCATCTACAGACTTGATGAGTTGAGGGGGTGGATAGAAATGCAGTCATGAGTGTATAATGAGTAAAGTAAAGGAGAGGGTAAGCACCACTGTGGTACAGCAGTGCTGATTGATAGGGATCTGATAGAATACACAGTCTACACATACTGTCTCCAATCTGTCAGGAAGTTAATAATCCACTCTCAGATTTCAGGTGGAGCTGAAGAAGCTTGGCTTGGAATTGTGCTGGGATGATAGTTTTTGATAACTATTGATGTTTTAAAGCAGTTAGGAAGTGTGTGTGTTTTTCTAAGTATTAGTTGAATATGTTGGTGAAATAAGGCCAGTTGGTTGGCACCGTGTTTTAGTATTCCTCCTGATAGTCCTTCTGATCTTGCAGCTTTCCTGACATTATGTTTTGTGAAATTCTGTAGCCCTGGTCCTCAGTGATGAGAAAAGTACAGGTGTCAGGACTTTTCACAAAGGGCCTGGGGTTTTAAATGGGGGTAGTTGTGAGAGATGATGTGGGTCTGGGGTTAGTACCACATGTCTAAAATTGTGTAGTTCCCACTTGTGCCGCCAAAACAGCTCTGACCCATCGAGGCATAAACTCCACAAGACCTCTGAAGGTGTGCTGTAGTATCTGGCACCAAGATGTTAGCAGCAGGTCCTGTAAGTTGCGAGGTGAGGCCTCCATGGATCGGACTTGTTTGTCCAGCACATTCCATAGATGCTTGATCGGATTGAGTTCTGGGGAATTTGGAGGCCAAGTCAATACCTTGAATTCTTTGTCATGTTCCTCAAACCCATTCCTGAACAGTTTTTGCAGTGTGGCAGGGGACATTATCCTGCTGAAAGAGACCACTGCCATTATGGAATACCATTCCACATGAATGCCAAAGTTTCAAGGCATCCCACTATTGCCCAAAGCATCCCACTGCCTCTACCGGCTTGCCTTCTTCCCATAGTGCATCCTGGTGCCATCTCTTCCCCAGGTAAATTACGCACATTCACCCGGCTGTCCACATGACGTAAAAGAAAACGTGATTCATCAGACGAGGCCACCTTCTTCCATTGCTCCATGGTCCAGTTCTGATGCTCATGTGCCAATTGTAGGTGCTTGTTCAAGACCCCCAGTGTGAGATCAGAACACACTGACCAGCTAGAATTGAGGGTGGTCCATCTGGCCATCCATTCTTTTTACTGTTCATGATATTGCCACATCGTACTAGATGTGACGGTCAGATACTTTATCATTAAGGTCAAACACTTTGCGCAGAACCTCAGGTAGGCCCATCCACTGAGAGCAACTTGCCTTCTGAGACTGTACATTGATGCAGCAGGTTCATAAATGGTTGAGAATTTTTCACTGATGCCAAGTCAACTCCTTGCCAAATGTAGTTCTCCATAATAGAGCTGGAAGCCTGCTGTGACATGGTGCACTAGTCCACTACCACTGGCCCCTCCATCTATTGTACAGCTTTCCACCTCTACTATTGATTGTTTCAATCTTGCACAGAATTCAGCAAATAGGCCAAGGTGCTCCAAGATGGCCAACAAGGCCTTACTTGCTACAGCTAGTTTTGCTAGTGGTCAGGACACCATGGCAACTTCCTCCCTGAGCAATTTGCTTTTCGACATCACCTGGAAGATTTGGCACCCCCTGGCCAGGTCATCTATGCCATTTCACTGTAGTGGTGTTAAACAGAGCTTAATACTATAATTAGCAAAGGGCACAGAGAAAGTTGAACTTCAAATCAATACAGGTCATTTTCTGAGTGACATTACAACATGCTTTTACATCCTCAGACTCAGCTGCGCATCGACTCCTTCTTCCGTCTGGAGCAGCAGGAGAGGCAGGCCATCCAGAGCCAGCGCTTACGTCGAGCCGTCACCTGCCTCAAGAGGAAGGAGCGCGATGGAGCAGATAATGAAGCAGAGAGCAGTGAAGATGAAAAGGTCTCACCAGTCAAGAAAGGGAAGAACGCCAAAGAGAAAGGAACTGATGTTACGCCTGCAGGGATGTTCGGAGGAGGTTTTATTGGCTTGGACATGAGTTCTAATAGGCCGGAAGAGAAGGTGATTGTGGACGAGGTCGAGAAGCAGCCTAAAACAGTAAAGAGTGAGCTGTTGAAAGCCCAATCCAACAGCAGCAGCAGTAGTTCAGAAGATGAACTCGAACATAAGAATAGAGCCACTATGGTTACCGCACAGTCTGTATTTGAGGGGAAAACAAGAGGAAGGGGAAGAAGAGGAGGAAGAGGAAAGACCAAGAAAAACTTCTAATTACTTAAATATTATTTTAAGGGAGAAGGTGACTCAAGCATGATGTGAATGAAATAACATGAAATTATGGCAGAAAACTGAAGTAATATGTTTGTGTACAATTTGATCATGTGTATATTCTTGTACTTTTTTAAATAAATGGAAAAAAAAATCAGTTGACAGACAAATTTCCCCATGTCAGTGGTGCAAGAATATGGAATGCCTAAATGCCACAGATTTTGTTCAGTAAATATTCCTTCAATATGACCTGTTACTACGTAATGTCTTTCATTATGTAGTCCACAGGGTCCTTACCTCAGTCCTGGATTACCCATTATCCTGCACATTTTAATGTCTTCTCTGCTTTCAACATGGCTGATTCAACTAATCAGTTAATTGACAGCCCATCCTGAGCTAAAGTCATGTGTTCGAACAAGAAATTTAAAATTGTCAATAAATGAATGTCTCGCTGTTACAAGGTTCTGACTCATCCGTGATAGTCTGTCTATTTAGTCTAGACTATTTTCTTAGTCTAAGTCCTAATGGCCCCAATGTGTCCATTCTCTCTCTTTATACTTGTAGTGTGGTGTTGTGTTACTTCTTGTTTTTCTTTATTGTTAATGCACTTAAATAGGCTTTGATGTTGCTTTTCTTGGGAAGCAACTCTAGCGTAGTGGTACAAACCCAGCATTAGTCTTTCAGGACATGAACCATTAAAGACTCTTCAAGAATTGGTGAGTCACTCTATATACACACATCATGCCATCTGACTAAAATGTAAATAATATCAATAACATGACTTCCTAGCACTAGGACGTATATCATTCTGGAAGTCTCCTTCCATCGTCTTCAAGACTAGATGAAGCCAAGTTAATAAAACAGCCCACCCTTCTCCTTTGTCACTGTGCCGTCAGAGGGCTATTAATAACCAGCAGAAGGCAAAACCATATTTGGCCATGAAATCCCACCCACTCTCATTTCCAGTAGGTTATCCAGAGAGCTATTGTTTTCTTCATCCCATCTTGGATCTGGATTCTCACTTTGTATCTATGGAAATCACGTCGAAAGATCATATCGTCATACTTAATTTCATGTGTGTGTGTGTGAGTGAGAGAGACACACAGAAACATGCTATGCATAGCGGTATCTTCAGTCCTCGGTTATATTTCTGTCCTGTGCTATCTGGTGGGTCTCCTTCCACTGGCTGACCTACTTCTCTGTAACTCTGCCTGCCAGGTTGAGTTTGACACTCAAGTCTGGACAGAGAGTGGACACACATATTGAATCTGACTTACCTTGGTTTACTCAACACAGCCAGAACCTAAACACAGCCATGGAGCAGGAGCTTGCAGAGGAGACTGAGACGCAGGGTGGGTTGATCCATGGATCGATTGTTTCTTTATGTTCATGCTGTGGAAACTCACAATCCAAACTGAATAGCGTTTAACGTCATACACATTGGACAGATTAACTTGATCTCTTTAGAGGTTGCATATTGCCTGTAAACCAAAGCTTAATAAAAGTCAATGTGTTCTAATTTACTGCTTAGAAATATTACCAATGAGAAACTTCTTTCTCAAAATAGAAGTTGACGATAATAGTTTAACTAAAGAATATTTCAGTCATATAACTGTGGATTAATGGTATAGCTGATGATCTGCATGGGATTGCACTCCAGAATAATAACCCTCATGTTTGACACTTTTCCACAGGTTACACAATACTGTAGCTGTTTATGGCCTTAAAGAATCTCAGGCTAATAATAGCAGATAATGGCGTTGGGGTGGGGGTTGTTTAGCTTAATGTTGGGGGTACATAAATCTGTTTAAGCTTAAGGATTGCACTCTTAAGATTGCTCGAAGGAAACACCATTTCGATTGGCCAAGTACTCTTTCCAAATACCATTTCATGTTTTTGTGCGTTTTAATAATGATGGGGGGTTTTTTGTTTGTTTTTGTTTTTTTATGAGTTGTATTTAAAATATCCAGTAAAATCTATCTGGATTTTCATACATACCATGACCAAACAATGTTGTGCAATGACTGAGTATTAATATCACTTTGCTCTCCATACATTAAAGTTTCTGTAATCAAAGAAAGAACCCGAGCTCATAAAATTCGAATGTGCAAGAGCAATTTAGTTGGATTCATTTCAATTTCATAAAAATGAAGGGGGGGAAAGCTTTCAGTTCAGTGCAACTTTCAGTGAACTATAATTCTAACTAACTAGCTAGCTTATATTGTTAATTAGCAGTTTGGTCCAATGCCCCAGTATCAATTTTTCCATACTTTTTCCTAGGTAGTATATATAAAGTTCAAAACTATCAAGTGTTTGAAGTCTGCATTCCTTTTGTTTAGGTGTGGATCCGTTCTATGGGATTTGAATACTCACTGGTTTCTTCTCATACAAAATTATTCCCTTGCTCAGTTAATGATGAAGGATTTTCATTCAACACAATTTTCCTAGAGAAGCTTTTCTTTCCTGGACCAGTACACATCTGTCAGAGTTACAAAGTGTAATAGTGTGTGTACTACAAAGAAAAATATGTACTTTCCACTCAGTAGATTTCCAAAAAACCTTGGTTGTGCCATAAGTTACATGTTTTGGGGAGCCGTAGGTTACTTTTTTGCCTCAACAATCTTCAATAAATAGATTAAAATCCCTAATGAATTTAAACTCTAACAGGGTGATGTCTGATCCCTCCATGTACAGTGCATCCGGAAAGTATTCACAGCGCTTCACTGTTCCCACATTTTGTTATGTTACAGCCTTATTCCAAGATGGATTCAATTCATTATTTTCCTCAAAATTCTACAAACAATACCCCATAATGACAACGTGAAAGAAGTTTGTTTGAAATCTTTGCAAATTTATTAAAAATAATAATAATAAAAAAAAGCACAAGCATTCACAGCCTTTGTTGAAGCACCTGTGGCACCAATTACAGCCTCAAGTGTTTTCGAGTATGATGCTACAAGCTTGGCACGCCTATTTTTGGGCAGTTTCTCCCATTCTTCTTTGCAGGACCTCTCAAGCTCCATCAGGTTGGATGGGGAGCGTCGGTGCACAGCCATTTTCAGATCTCTCCAGAGACGTTCATTTGGGTTCAAGTCTGGGCTCTGGCTGGGCCACTCAAGGACATTCACAGTTGTCCTGTAGCCACTCGTTTGTTATCTTGTCTGTGTGCTTAGGGTCGTTGTCCTGTTGGAAGATGAACCTTCGCTCCAGTCTGAGGTCCAGAGCGCTCTGGAGCAGGTTTTCATCAAGGATGTCTCTGTACATTGCTGCATTCATCTTTCCTGCTGCTTCCAGACTTCTTCCATTTACGGATGAGGGAGGCCACTGTGCTCATTGGGACCTTCAATGCTGCAGAAATGTTTCTGTACCCTTCCCCAGATCTGTGCCTCAATACAATCCTGTCTCGGAGGTCTACAGACAATTCCTTGGACTTCATGGCTTGGTTTGTGCTCTGACATGCATTGTTAACTGACAGGTGTGTGCCTTTCCAAATCATGTCCAATCAACTGAATTTACCACAGGTGGACTCCAATCAAGTTGTAGAAACATCTCAAGCATGATCAGTGGAAACAGGATGCACCTGAGCTCAATTTTGAGTGTCATGGCAAAGGCTGTGAATACTTATGTACATGTGCTTTTTTGTTTTTTTATTTTTAATAAATTTGCAAAGATTTCAAACAAACTTCTTTCATGTTGTCATTATGGGGTATTGTTTGTAGAATTTTGAGGAAAATAATGAATTTAATCCATTTTGGAATAAGACTGTAACATAACAAAATGTGGGAAAAGTGAAGCGCTGTGAATACTTTCCGGATGCACTGTATTTATTTTTAAATGTCTATTTTACAGTTCCTACAGCCAAAATGAGGTAAAACATTTGAAAAACGAGTTGAGAATTCCAAGAAGAAAAAATAATCATATAAGCGCCATAATATTTATCACTAAAATATGTACAGATGAGTGAGAAATGAATGGAAAAACTGTACATAAAGTGTTTTAGGAAGGTGTTAGGCCACCATGAGCTGGCAGGAACAGCTTCTATGTGCCTTGACATAGATTCAATTCAATTCAATTTTATTTGTATAGCACTTTTTACAATAGACATTGTCTCAAAGCAGCTTTACAGAAATATCAACACGGTGTACAGATATTAAAGGTGCGAATTTATCCCAACTGAGCAAGCCACTGAGTGGCGACGGTGGCAAGGAAAAACTCCCTAAGATGTTTAAGAGGAAGAAACCTTGAGAGGAACCCGACTCAGAAGGGAACCCGTCCTCATCTGGGTAACAACAGATAGTGTGAAAAAGTTCATTATTGACTTATATGAAGTCTGTATGGCCTTAGGAGCAGCCGTAGTCCAGCAGTCTGGAATTGGAGAAGATTTGAGCTCCATCCAGAGGCAGAAAGGATCAGGATCTCTAGTATCTCCATAAAATCGTGTGTGGCTCGGCAGAAGGAGAGAGGGAGAGAAAAGATTATTAGGACTGGGAATTAGCATAATAGAGAGACTAGTCAGGGTAGGCGTGAGTAAACAAATACGTTTTCAGCCTAGACTTAAACACTGAGACTGTGTCTGAGTCCCGAACACTAATAGGAAGACTGTTCCATAACTGTGGGGCTCTATAAGAGAAAGCTCTTCCCCCTGCTGTAGCCTTCACTATTCGAGGTACCGTCAAATAGCCTGCATCTTTTGATCTAAGTAGGCGTGGCGGATCATAGAAAACCAAAAGGTCGCTTAGATATTGTGGTGCGAGACCATTTAGTGCTTTATAGGTTAATAAAAGTATTTTATAATCAATGCAAGATTTCACTGGGAGCCAGTGCAGTGTTGATAAGATCGGGGTGATGTGGTCGTATCTTCTGGTTCTAGTTAGGACTCTAGCAGCTGCATTCTGGACTAACTGGAGCTTATTTATATTCCTACTGGAACATCCAGACAGTAAGGCATTACAGTAATCTAATCTAGAGGTGACGAATGCATGAACTAGTATTTCCGCATCATGTAGTGACAATATATTTCTTATTTTAGAAATATTTCTGAGATGAAAGAAGGCTATCCTAGTAATATTATCTACATGAGCATCAAATGATAGGCTGGAGTCAATAATCACAACAAGGTCTTTAACTGCTGCACATGATGAAACAGAAAGACCATCCAGAGTAACCATGTGATCAGAAAGATTACTTCTAGCTACACGTGGGCCTAATAAAAGTATTTCTGTTTTATCAGAATTAAGTAACAGGAAGTTAGTTAACATCCAACGTCTAATGTCCTTTACACAATCCTCAACCTTACTAAGCTTCTGTCTGTCCTCTGGCTTCGCTGAAACATACAACTGAGAATCATCAGCATAACAGTGGAAGCTAATTCCATGTTTACGAATAATTTGACCCAGAGGTAGCATATATAAAGTAAAAAGCAGTGGGCCTAAAACAGAACCCTGTGGAACTCCAAAGGTAACCTCGGTATGTGTGGAGAAGTCTCCGTTTACATCTACGAACTGATAATGATCGGTCAGATAAGACCTGAGCCAGGAGAGGACTGTTCCCTTAATGCAAACAACATTTTCTAATCTATCAAGGAGAATAGCGTGATCTATAGTATCAAAAGCTGCACTAAGGTCGAGTAACACAAGCAGCGAGACACAACCCTGATCAGAGGTCAGTAGAAGGTCATTTACTACTTTAACTAACGCTGTCTCTGTGCTCTGATGAGGTCTAAACCCTGACTGATACATTTCATGAATGTTGTTCCTATGTAAGTACGAGCATAACTGTTTTGCTACAACCTTTTCTAAAATCTTAGAGATGAAGGGGAGATTTGATATTGGTCTATAGCTGGACAGTTGAGAGGGGTCAAGGTCAGGTTTTTTTTATCAGGGGTTTAATAACTGCTAATTTAAGTGATTTAGGTACATAGCCAGTGATAAGGGAAGAATTGATTATATTTAAAAGTGGTTCAATTACTCCTGGACAAATCTGTTTAAAGAAACATGCAGGCACAGGGTCTAGTATGCAAGTTGATGAATTGGCTGAAGAGATCAATGAAGCTAGTTCAGTCTCTCTAAGTGGAGCAAAACACTCTAAACATTGATCTGATATTGCTACATTGTCATCTAATGGGTTTGATACAATACTGTCTGGTTTTAATTTAATAGCCTGAATTTCACGTCTAATATTTTCAACCTTACCAATGAAAAATTTCATGAAATCTTCACTGCTATGTAATGATTGAGTGTTTCTCTCTGTAGTGCTTTTATTCCTAGTTAATTTTGCTACTGTGTTGAATAGAAATCTAGAATTGTTTTTGTTATCTCCTATTAAGGTGGAGAGATAGATTTTTCTAGCATCGCTAAGAGATTTTCTATATTTCAGGAGGCTCTCCTTCCACGCTGTTTGGAACATCACCAGTTTGGTTTGATGCCATTTACGTTCTAATTGTCGAGTTGTCTGTTTTAAGGTACGCGTTTGATCGTTATACCAGGGTGCTAACTTTTTCTCTCTAATTATTTTTCTTTTGAGTGGAGCCACTCTATCTAGCGTGTAGCGGAGTGTTGACTCCAAGCTTTCAGTCGCCTGATCGAGTTCTATCGGATCTGACGGTGATCCAAATGTAATTGATGTTTCTGAGAGGTTATTTATGAAGCTCGGTGCAGTAGCTGATGTAAAAGTACGTTTTACGCGGTAGCGAGGCGGAAATATTATGATCAATATGTATTATGAACGAGATAAGATAATGGTCTGAGACAACTTCAGACTGTGTAAAAATTATAATATTTTCTATTCTTAATCCGAATGTTAGTATCAGATCAAGAGTGTGACCACCATTATGAGGAGGCCCGATTACGTTCTGATTAATCCCTACTGAGTCTAAGATGGACACAACCGCTATTCTCAGAGGGTCTTCCAGGTTATCAAAATGAATATTAAAATCACAGACGATTAATGCTTTATCTACAGACACAACCAGGTTTGAGAAAGTCTGCAAATTCACTAAGAAATTCAGTATATGGCCCTGGGGGTCTGTAAATAATAATTAGAGGAATTGACATTTTTTGTGGCTATATAACTTATACCGGTATAAAGACTTTCAAAAGAATTAAATTTATGACTAGGTTTTTGTGTGACAACTAGATTTTGACTATGGCTGAGACCAACACCTCCTCCTCTACCAGTTGAAATGACCTCTACCATATTTTACCAGATTCTGCACATCACTGGAGCTGCACTGGAAGGATGAACATAAAGACTTCCAGAATATATTCCCACAGATGGGGTTTTGATTATGGTGGTGAAGAGCACGGTGTAACACGTCCAAAAACTCCCATTGGTGTTCACCTGGGTTGAGATCTATTGACTATGGAAGCCATAGCCTATGATTTACACAAATGTATGATTTACATTTACTTTTCCTCACATTTTAGAATAATAATAAAGTCATCAAAACTCTGGAGTAACACAAGTGGAACTATGGGAATTATGTTGTGATAAAAAATCCAAAATAAACCAAATCATCTTTAAAGTCGACGCCCTTTTCGCCGAGAATTTCCCGAAATGTATTCTTGGCATTTTCTCGACATATTTCTTGAGGAATTTCCCTGAGATGCTTTTTAATCAGTATTAAAGGAGTTCCCACCGACGCCGGACTCTTATCGGCTGCTTTTCGGAATATTTCACTCCGAGTCGTCCGTTTAAAACAAATATTTTTTTGTAAATAAAATGTTAGTTTTCTAATGAAAGGGATGAATACGTCGGCACGATTATATTTTTGTCTACGACACCGATTTCAAACATTTAATCACACACCTTCAGATCAAAAGCTTTTTAATAGCATGAGAAACATTTCAGTCGAGTGTCCACAAACTTTTGACCGGTAGCGTACATCATTTTCATACTCAACAAACCAGCTCTTGTGCCCTGTAGATGCATGCGTGGTCATCCTGGGAGAGGCCACTCCCATCAGGACAGAAAGATTTCATCATAGGATAAAGGTGGTCAGTCAGAAGGACTTTTTGAATTTGATTTGCACTGATGATTCCGTCCAAGGGGGAAAATGAACCCAATGAAGCCAGTGAAATAAATAAACACAGCATAATAGAGCCAGCAGTTTCTGTGTTGATTTGTGATCTGTCTGGACCTGTGATTAGCTGGATATTATGCAAGCAAGCTAGTTTGTATCATTAGATTTATGCTAGATGACATTTGGGGAATAAGATCATAGAATATTTGTCATTAACTGGCTTTTGTTTCATCTTTGCCCACTTACCACAAGCAAGCTCTGATTTTTCTAATCGTCTCTAACCTAAATCACGGAATGATTTAAGAGTTTGTACTTTTGTACTTGAACTTAAGTCATTTGAAGAGAGTATTGTGTTAGATTTTAGAGTATTTGAACATTTACTTGAGTAAAGAAATAGTGTACTTCTACCACCTCTAACTGTTACAGTACTCCTTACGTGTTTTTATTATTATTATTATTATTCCAAATAATATCCTTTTCCATTGTTGTTTGCATTTAGAAGTTACTCCAGATGCTGAGCTGGCAGCAGCTATCATGAAGAGACATTTCCATCCGTCTCTGATCAGATCCGAAGCGTGGGAGGGATATATGTTTTCCGATCTAGAGATTAAAATCAAAGAGTCGACTGATTGTTACGGTGCTGTGCTGTGGCCCTCGGTAAGTTTTCTTTTGGTGACTCAAATATTCAAACCATTAACTTGTAATCGCCATATTTACTGTGTGTGTGTGTGTGTTTGTTTTTTTTACTAGGCCATGGTGCTGTGTCATTTTCTTGAAACCCATCAGGAAAACTATAACCTTGTAGATAAGAACGTCATCGAGATTGGTGCTGGAACAGGACTGGTTACTATAGTGTGCAGCCTTCTAGGTAAGAATGATACTATGCAATAGTCTCAGATTTCATTTTAGCCTCTTAGTCATTCGGTGACTGCAAGTAATTTTTATAACCTACAGGTGCAAAAGTGACGTCCACAGACCTCCCAGATGTTCTTGGTAACCTGCGCTATAACGTGAGCCGCAACACCAGGGGGCGCTGTCGTTACGAGCCACATGTGACAGAGCTCACCTGGGGGCAGCAGCTAGAAGAGCGATTCCCACGCGCATCGTGTCACTATGACTACCTCATGGCTGCAGATGTTGTTTACTCCCACCCATACCTCAACGAACTGATGGAGACGTTTGAACACCTGTGCTCAGAGGACACTGTAATATTTTGGACAATGAGATTCCGCCTGGACCCTGAGAATCGCTTCGTGGACCGATTTAGAGCCCGCTTTCATTTGGAAGAGCTTTATGACTTACCCAGCCTACACATTAAGCTGTACAGAGCGCAAAAGAAAATCTCAGGCTCGAAAAGTCATTCTGGGGCCGCAGCGTAGTATTCGGGATGGCAACCGTGCGGGATTTATTGTTCATAGGTGTGTGTGTTTTAAACTCCCGAATTCACTGTGGGTGTGCTAATAAATTTGCTGTGAAAATCTTCACTTGGCAGCTAAAAATATTTCAAATTTCGTTAAAAGGTTAATGTTAATTCACATTGATTTTCTGAAATGGTGAATACATTTACTTCTATCTTCCATCTATTTTCCGTACCGCTTATCCTACACAGGATCGCGGGGAGCCTGGAGCCTATCCCATGGAACTCCGGGCACAAGGCGGGGGACACCCTGGATGCGGTGTCAACCCGTCGCAGGGCACAATTGCACACATTCACACACCACGGACAATTTGGAGATGCCAATCAGCCTACAATGCATGTTTTTGGACTGGGGGAGGAACCCGGAGTACTCGGAGGAACACCACACACTCCACAGACACCAGGCGGAGGCGGGAGTCAAGCCCCCAAACCCTGGAGGTGCGATGCGAACGTGCTAACCACTAAACCACTGTTATTTTCAGTTTATAAATAAAAAACAGTGAATATAGAGTATGTCTGAATAACGCAGACACAAACCTATAGAGCCGAACTGTGGCTCTCTGGCCTGGGATTTGAACTAACAACCTGCCACTGGTACAGCGCTACTAGTGACTTGTGGGTAATGGTTAAGGTGTAGGACTACTGATTGGACGGTCGTGAGTTCAAATCCCAGCACCTCCAAGCTGCCACTGCTGGGCCCTTGAGTAAGGCCCTTAACCCTCAACTGCTCAGTTGTATAAATGAGGTAAATGTAAGTCGCTCTGGAGAAGGGTGTCTGCCAAATACCATAAATGTTTACAACACATCATTATCTACTCAAATATCTCCAAGAAATTGGAAGAACTATATCTGTACAGAGGTTAAAATGTTTATTAAGACCAAACTGAGGAGGAAATTGGGGTAACCCACCCACCCCCCCGTTTCTATTCTCTGTGTCTCTTCTATGACTGCGCTGTACAAAAATAACCAGTGGAGTCCACGGATAGTTACGCCAAACAGTACAATCTAATTTGCCACTTTATTATTTAAGTAATATGCCAGCCATACATGACGTTACTTTACTACCTTAGAATTAAATCGCATGTAAAGACCTCAACGTAGGACTGAAGCGAAAATGAACAGCACAAATAGTAATGCTCTTGCTCTTTGCCAGTCAAAATGTCAAAAAGTTGGACTGCTCTTGCCATTGGACCACTCAGGGTCCAGCGTGCTCGGTTTTCCAAATGACCTTCCTGGCCATCCTGTATATTTACAATCAGAGTGCCTATCTGTCCACTATAGCCGTGAGGTATAAAAAAAAAACCTCACTTCTGATCTATTTACCAGCGGTAAATTACAGTAAGTTAGAATATTGTTAAGGTGAAGAAGCAGAGTTAGTTTTATTGACCAGTTAACATTAACTTATGAAATGAATGAAATTCTTAAATATTTTTGTAGTATGTGACTATAGAGTGTACAGTATAGAAGGTGCTGTGATTAAAACATGAACAGGCATGTAGATTAGATCATTTTTTTAAAAAACCTGCCACTAGTCACCTCGTACACTCCCGTTAAAGGTTAAAACTGCAGTCAAATACAGCCTTAATGATCAAATGACATATCTGACGTGATAAGACACCATATCTGAGTGTCTTATAGTAAAATACATGATGTTCTCAGTGACGATGGATAATGTTTTCTTTGTGTCTTCCTAACAAAACGTAAATGAACCGGCTTTTCAAATAAGCCATTCGGTACTTGTGCTGCAAACATAATTTATTCAGAACCATTTATTTCTGGGACTTCTTCTTGCACAGAAAAAATCATTTCACTGTATGTGAACTACATATGGCACCGATCTAATACCCAGTATCCGTATCGGGTCAGTATCAGAGAAAAAAAGAATTGGACTGATTTATATTACATTTATATTTATTGTACTATAATTATATGCATTATATTACCAATGTAAGTCATTTTTGAGTGCAAGCTGGGTTTTGTGCAAGTCATTGTTTTTCCTTCAGTGCTTAAAAATATATCATTTTAAAGTTATTAGTTTTGAAAAAGGATTTCAATATTTCAGTTTCAGTATCAGTATCAGAACTGAAAAGAAAAACACATCACGCAATCTCTCACCCAACAGGACAAGTGGATATCTTTTATAATGGATTATATCAATATTTTAATATTTATATTTTTTTTTTAATGACAATTTTTTTTTTTTTTTTTTTTACAAATAAAGTTCATCTTGCAATTGACGGCATTTTTAAACCTTTTGTATTGAATTCATTTTTGTATATATAATTCTACAGTAAACTTCATGTCAAATAAATGTATTCCTGGACCCTATCATTTCTGTGAGCGATAAAGACCTTGCATTAGGTGAACTCACATTCCAGTCATATCTACACACACACACACACACACACACACACACACACCTTATATCTTTCAACTTGTCTTGTTTGTCAGTGTTGATCAATGTGTCCTTTCAGGTCTTTCCTCGATCTATTTAAACAGATCAAGCCTAACTTCAACTATATTTATTCCGGATAAATTGTTAATTAATTTCCCAGATTTCCGACTCAGGAGATTTTAGTGGCAGATTCTTTTGAACAGTTTTACCCTGGCGATTTACATTAGGTCGAGATCATTACGTTCAGAGCTGTGATTTATTAAGGAGCTGTAACGTAATGCACATCACAAGATCCTGCTGGTCATGTTACATGTAGGCGTAAACATGCCCCAACTCACATACAGCACATAGGATGGATGTATTTCTAGGAAAGGAATTTTAGAATTAGCCTCTTGGTTTACAAACTATACAGACACGGTATCATCTGTTCGAAACAGTTTATCTAATGCAAACGGATCTACTCTGAACCCTACTCACTTCCATCCCTAATAGGTTGGAGAGTTAAAATGGCTGCCAGCCTTGGGAGGGTTGGGTTTTTTTTGGTGATGAGGGAAACAGGAGAAGATGCAGAGAGAATTTAGATGGCGAGGGTTATTGAGGGTCAGGGTTACCGAAGATTTCCCAACTCTCTGAATGGACGCAACATCTGTCATATCGGGTTTCCCATCTGCACGATCCATTAAGTGTGAAAATACAATTGTGCATTACACGGATATCAAAATACACAGCACAGAGGATAAACGACGTGATTACTGAATGGACCAGATGCTAGACGGACAAACGTAAATCACTGCCTACAGTGTTGTTCAAGCATTCAGTAAGTATTCAGTAGGTTCTAAGGAAGTTCAGCTATGACGTTCCATCAGTAATGTTCCTGCAATGTTATAATAACTGTTGGCTTTCTTCACTTCAATCTTCAAGTTTTGGCATGTTTTCCTCACAACATTCCGAGTTAAACAAAACAATAACATGATGTGAACATTAGGAAGTTACCGTTCTTTCAGTTATAAACGTCGTGTTTAAACTTTCTCAAAACATCCAGAAAACCCAAAAAAGTGAACACCCTATGAAACCATAATGATCAAAAACTGATCACTGTTAGTTGGAACGATGTCAAATTTATGACTGCTGACAAAATATAAGGAGATGTAACATAAAAGATGTACATTTACTTTACATAAAACTAAACGGTTATTATTTGAGGAGTTCAAAACATGCAATTGCATAGAAACTTTTTTTCATGCCAAGACACATTATACACAATGCATATTTAATAGAAATACCTGGATTCTGATTTTTATTTATTTATTTATTTATTTTTACACACGGTTGCAATCAAAATGATTAAACCCCCATTGAAAATCAGGTGTATTTTCAAAATGTACAGACTTTCAGCTGTTTGCAATGAACAAATCAAACAAAAGCGAATGAAATAGTTCAACACAACGAATGCTTCAAGCGGTTTCCCCAAATTCAACTGAAAATCCAACTTATAATGATTTCTCCAGTTTTAAAATGATTCAACCCCTTCATGACAAGCATCTTTACTACTTAGTAGATCATCCTTTTACTGTTATGACCTGCTGCAAACGAGATGCATAACCAGACACCAGCTTCCTGAGGAATCTCAGCCCATTCCTCATGAGCAATGGGCTCCAGTTCAGTAATATTCTTGGGTTTGCGTGCTGCACCCACCGCCTTCAAATCCCACCAGAGATTTTCTATGGGGTTCAACTCAGGTGACTGTGATGGCCCTGTAGAATCTTCCAGGACTTCTGCAACCAAGCCTTGGTGGAATTTGAGGTATGCTTGGGATCATTGTCCTGTTGGAAGGTCCAGTGAAACCCAAGCTTCAGCTTCCTCACAGACGGCATGATGTTTTCTCCGAGGATTTCCTGATACTTCAATGAATCCATCTTGCCTTCCACACGCTGCAGGTTTCCAGTGCCAGAGTATGCAAAGCATCCCCAGAGCATCCCCGAGCCACCACCATGCTTAACTGTGGACAGAGTGTTCTCTTCATTCTTCTTCCTGCAGAAAAGTTTTGTTTCATCGCTCCACAGAACAGAATCCCAAAACTTCTGTGGCTTATTTATATGATTTTGATCAGACTTTTCTTGCGCCTTTGGGTCAGTGGTGTTGAACGTCTTGGAGTTCTGGCTTGGAAACCTTCTGCATTTAGTACACACCTTACAGTGCTCACTGAAACCTCAGTGTCTGTTACCACCAAGTCTTGCTGCAGGTTTTTCGCAGTCGCTCGAGGGTTTTTCACAACCTGCCATCTCAGAAATCTGCTTGCAGCCGTTGATAGCTTCCTTTTTCTGCCTCGTCCAGGTATTTTCTCCCCCTAGCCATTTCAGGTATTTTATGTGTTTTCTACCCCTGGCCAGTTCAGGTATTTCATGTGTTCCAGCTCAAGCACACCTGCTGCAACTAATGAAGCCCTTGATTAGTTGCATCAGGTGTGCTTGAGACGACACCTGTTTAGCATATTTGTGCTGTTGTTAGAGATTTTATTCAGGGGGGTGAATCATTTTAAGACTGGAGAAATCATTTTAAGTTGCATGTTCAGTTGAATTTGGGGAAACCGCTTGAAGCATTCGTCGTGTTGAACTCTTTCAATTGCCTCTGTTTGATCTGTTCATTGCAAACAGCTGAAAGTCTGTACATTTTGACAATAAACCTGACTTGCACTGGGGGGTTGAATCATTTTGATCGCAACTGTGCTTGCTTGTGTTATATCACACCTGCTATTTAATCCACGTTGTATTAATCTTTACATCTACATCTCATGTCAAAAGATAACTGATCATACCATCACACTTCATCAAGCACTGATGATGATCATATCAGTCAACACTTTCCATAAATAGAACCACCTCCCCTCCTGTTTTTTGAAATCTCTCCCATTTGTGCGGATCTTTGTGCGAGCGCCTGTTTCATGTATCTATTTCTAAATTTAATCTGGGCACCGTGTAATGTTGGGAGTGTCTGCTATGATGCTGGACCTCTATAATTCTGTCTGGCTGAAGCCTGATAATGCAGTTAGGACACGATTACCTGAAGACGTCTGGGAATCTGCTGACTGAAGGTATGTGTGGCGTGGATTACGTCTATGGAACAGGATGGATTGACCTGTTGGTATCATTTACATCTATCGGTTTCTGCTTGAGAGTTTAGGGGTTTTAATGCAGTACATTAGTGCTTTACATGATGAGTTTTGTGTGTTTTTCACAAACAGGAAGCATTGTACAGTGTGGTTTAAATATTTATGGCTTCAAAAATCAAATTTACATATCAAATATTTGTAGATTGTAATAAGTTGAACTCGCATGCATCATAACCATCGGCAAGGTTTAAACATTCCTTGGACGTTTTATTTATATTCATACTCATATCAGTGATCAGTGATGAACCAAATGCCACATTTCAACCAGTAATTTACAGTCATTTAAAGCATGCGGTGAATAATGTTTCTTTTTCTTAATTCAGTATTACATTCTAGCAGTGCAAAGCTGTAGTCATGGAGAGAATCATAGCCGAGCGTACAGACAGAGAAGTGGGCACGGAAACAGAGGAGGAAACAGAAGCAGAAAAAAGAAAGGAAGACGGTTAGTAAATTTGAACTTGTAATGAAATTAAATATGTTTCAAGGAGTAAAACTGTTTAAAAAAAAAATGATTTAGTGCATTTTGCTATTCTTGCCTCATGGGTCAGACCTCAGCGGTGTGGTGTGTCAGAAAGCCTGGGAGCCAACCATCTACTTCAACGTTAGCAAGGAGATTCATTACTACGCTGGACATGAAATCAGGATCTACGAGTCTCTTGATTCTTATGGCGCCATCATCTGGCCCGCGGTGAGACATCACTGTCGCTTTTAATACACAAAATTCAATACCCTCAAGAACGTTTTGATATTTTGAGCTCAACCCTACAGGGATAGTGTTTATATATTGTTTTATTTAAACATGTTTTTATTTCCAAACACAAAAACTAGTGCTTCTTTTGTACGCTGGAGAGAATAATTAGTACTGAGTCTCTTCCTGTAAGGTTTCACAAGGTTGGAGACACTTGGTCATTCATGCAGAATGTTTTAAGCTCCTTCATAGGTTTGTTCAGTAGAATTCAACTCCAGAGATTGAGATGGTCATTGCATAATACTGCTTTTGTGTTTCCGGGGGCACGGTGGCTTAGTGGTTAGCACATTTTTCCTCGCATCTCCAGGGTTGGAGGTTCAATTCCCACCTCCACCCTGTGTGCACGGAGCTTGCATGTTCTTCCCGAGCTTTGGTGGTTTCCTCCAGGTACTCCGGTTTTCTTCCCCCTGCCCAAAGACATGCGTTGCAGGCTAATCGGCATTGCTAAATTGTCCATAATGTTTGAATGTGTGTGTGTGTGTGTGTGTGTGTGTGTGCCCTGTGTTGGGTTGGATGTCCAGGGTGTCCCCCGCCTTGTGCCCCGAGATTTTATGTTCATTTATCCATTTCTGCATTGATGTGGAAGTATATTTGGCTCATCATCTTGTCGAAAGTGCTTAACCTCCTGGCAGAGGCAACAAGGTCTTGGGCTGAAAGATCCTGGTACTCAGCAGAATTCATGATATGATCAATCTTCACAAGAGCCCCTGAACCACCAGCCAGAAAACAGCATCACTGATCCACTTTCATTATACACTGGGGTATCAGGTGATTTTCCTTGTACGGTGTCCTCCACTAATATTGGCACCCTTCGTTAATATGAGCAAAGAAGGTTGTGAAAAATTGTCTTTATTGTTTAACCTTTTGATCTCTTGTACAAAAAATTCACAAAAATACTCAAAGATGAAATACTGTCAAAGATATCAAACAACTGCAAACACAACACAGGTTTATATAAAAAAAAAATTGTTAAATATAGGTGTGCAACCATTATTGGCACCCTTTTAGTCAATACTTCATGCTACCTCCCTTTACCGAGATAACAGCTCTGAGTCTTCTCCTATAATGCCTGATGAGGTTGGAGAATACATGGCGAGGGATCTGAGACCGTTCCTCCATACAGAATCTCTCCAGATCTTCACATTTCGAGGTCCACACTGGTGGACTCTCCTCTTCAGTTCACCCCACAGGTTTTCTATGGGTTTTAAGTCAGGGGACTGGGATGGTCATGGCAGGACCTTGATTTTGTGGTCAGTAAACCATTTTTGTGTTGATGTATGTTTTGGATCATTGTCCTGCTGGAAGATCCAACCACGGCCCATTTGAAGCTTTCTGGCAGAGGCAGTCAGGTTTTCATTTAATATCTGTTGATATTTGAGTCCATGATGCCATGTATCCTAACAAGATGTCCAGGTCCTCTGGCTGAAGAACAGCCCCAAAACATTAAAGAGCCGTCACCATATTTAACCGTGGGCATGAGGTACTTTTCCATATGGCTACCTCTCTGTGTGTGACAAAACCACCTCTGGTGTTTATTACCAAAAAGCTCTATTTCAGTTTCATCTGACCATAGAACCCGATCCCATTTGAAGTTCCAGTAGTGTCTGGTAACCTGAAGACGCTCGAGTTTGTTTTTGGATGAGAGTAGAGGCTTTTTTCTTGAAACCCTTCCAAACAGCTTGTGGTGATGTAGGTGACTTCAGATTGTAGTTTTGGAGACTTTCTGACCCAAAGACACAACTAACTTCTGCAGATCTCCAGCTGTGATACTTGGAGATTTTTTATCCACTCGAACCGTCCTCTTCACTGTGTGTTGAGACGATATAGACACGCGTCCAATTCCAGGTTGATTCATAACATTTCATAACACGTGATGAATGACTGAAGGAATTTCCCCTATGTTTTACTTCATATTTATACCCCTGTCACCGAGGTGTATTTACAAAATAAAATAATCAATGGAAATATACTTCAAATATATATTATTTTTCTCATATGAATACATAGAGGTGCCAATAATTGTTGCACACCTATATTTCATGATTTTTTTTTTTTATAAACCTGTGTTTATATTGTTTGATATCCATGAGAACAGAGTAGTTTTGTGAATGTTTTGAAAAAGAGGTCAAAAGGTTAAACAATAAGGGCAATTTTTCACAGCTCTTTGCTCATATTGGCACCCTTGCTATTTACCAAGGGTGCCAATATTAGTGGAGGGCACCATGTACGGTCCCCGTTTGATGCCAAACATCCTGATGACCAAAAAGTTATTTTGGTTTCATCTGGCAACAACACACAACGCCAGTTCTAATGATGCTTGATAGAGTCCAGGCACTGCATTTTGTGAGCTGCTCTCGGTAACAGCTTCCTTCTTCCAACAATTTCAAACAACTTTGTTGCTATGAAACAGTTGATTTTTTTTATACTTGACCAGCACCAGAATCGAATAAATTGTGCAATCCTAAAACTGTGATCTTTACAACATTTTTTTCTCTCTCTTCTTCATTATTCTCATTGTGTGGTTGTCAGTATGCCCATGGGTCCAAATCCTGGCAAATACTCAACTTTTTCAGACATGTGAAACTTTTTATTATGGTCCTAGTCGTGCTAATGGCATTTAATCTCTCATTTATTTTTATATCAACTACCTCATTTGTGCCCGTCAACAACAACCGTCTATCTGTTGGGTAATGGAAGTGATTTTACATGTGTGCAACCTTCTCTTTATATTAAACGTAATTCGTTACCCGTCTGTGGTGTGCATATGCGTTGTGAGTTACCTTGTATGGAAAACGAACAAGATGAAAATGTCAACAAAATGCAAAAACTGAAGAAACAGTTTAGATCCATTGTGGCAATATTTTTAATCACAAGATATGTTTGAAATTGTAGATTGTCATAGGTCAGGAAAGAAAAAAATCCAAACTGCACTAGTATATTATACAGTGGGGGAAATAAGTATTGAACACATCAACATTTTGTTCAGTAAATATATTTCCAGTGAGGCTATTCACATGAAATTTTCACCAGACATCAGTATTAACTCAAGAAATCCACAAATATAAAGAATTCACAACATTAAAGTCCATAAATAAAGTTATGTGTAATAAAGTGGAGTGACACGGGAAAAAAGCATTGAACACATTAAGAAAAAGCAGTTCTCCAAGGCAAGGTTATTTATGGAATTTAACATTGTGAATTCTTTATATTTCCAGATTTCTGGAGTTAATACTGATGTCTGGTAAAAAATTTCATGTGAATAACATCATTGGAAATGTATTTACTGAAAAAAGTATACTTATTTCCACCACTGTAAGTATTAGCCTGTGCTATTAGCCAGTCACATGTTAACTTTCCCGAGTCCTGTGACTGAATACCACTGCTATATTTTAATAATACTTCCTTCTAATTCTTTTCAAACAAGTAGGGACTCGCACTTTGTGAGTATCTGGATTCTAATCGAAGAACGATTAATCTGCAAGACAAAGCAGTCTTAGAGCTTGGAGCAGGAACTGGCTTGGTATCCATTGTGGCCAGCCTATTGGGTGAGTTATATCCTTTGCATACAGATTCAATATGGCTGTAAATGAATATGATTTGGCATAAACGTTTGCGTGCTTTAAACCATGATAATGTTACGTGTTCTACAGGTGCTTTGGTAACTGCTAGTGACCTTCCTGAAGTCCTGGGAAACCTGCGATTTAACTTGCACAGAACCACACGGGGGCACTGCAGATATACACCACAGGTGGCAGCGCTGTCATGGGGTTATGACCTGGAAGAAACCTTTCCTCGGAATGTTTATCGATACGACTACGTTTTGGCCGCAGATGTGGTCTATCATCATGACTTCTTAGATGAGCTGTTAGCAACCATGCGCCATTTCTGCCACCCAGGCACAACCCTGATCTGGGCCAATAAGATCCGCTTTGCGTCTGATCTGGTGTTTACGGAGAACTTTACGAAGAGCTTTAACACCACGTTACTTGCAGATATGGGTGAGATCAAAATTTACTCTGCAACCACAAAAGATGCTGAGGTAGAAACTAATTTTCCAGTGATGCTGTTAGAGGATGCGGTGAAGCAGGAAAAGGAGTCGGAAGAGTGCAACTCCGGAGATATCAGCAAGAAGCAAGGTCAATATGCTAATGTGGATGAACTGGAGGAATTAGACAGAGATACAAAGCAAAGGAATGTCAATGGAACAGGAGAAGAAACTGAAGAGAATTGTGAAGTCAAGTGCAAAGAAGGTAAATATTTGAAGGCCATTCCGAACTCTGCTGTGTCTCTCCAGATATCAGACACTGACAAAATCTGCTTACAACATGATTGCTGCAAAAAGGTCCCTTCTTCAGTCCGTACAGGATTCCACTCAGTTTTTTTGTGATTGTTGCGTCCATAAATGCTTGATTTTGCAGCATTTTTTGGAGCTTTTTTTTAAGGAAATCTACTTGAATTGGCAAAATTTCTGTTGCACGAAATTGTCTTTGGCAGTCATGTTTGTTGGGAAATGAGAGCTTTTAGCTGTACTCATGTTCGAAGCACCTAAATCGTAGAGGGCTTCGATGGAATGCGTGTTGTGATGATGTCTTGGCCCAAATCTGCGGAAAATCTGCGATAATTTTGAAAAATCGTAAGCTCCTACGAGTGTTGCGGAGTTTTCTTGATTTTGCGTTAATCTCTGCGAACGCAAAATCGCGGAATCTTGAAGGTACTGCTTCCTAGTCTCTCCGTGGACCTTTTTGTCTAAGACCGTATTTTAAGTTCTTACTGCCCATGATCTTTCCAAAAACCTAATGTTGTATATTTTCAGCAGGATCACGTGACTCCGAGAGGAATGACCGACTGGTCTTCCAGAGATCCTGTACACCCAGCACAGACGATAAACTAGTAAAAGACATTTACAACTTTTTTGGCCACAAAATCTGCATTGAGATACCCACTGGTGAGATCACGTGTCCGGCGGTAAGCAGTCTCCATAATCACATAAAGTCATCGTATGTGAAAGCTAACTTACGTTAACTGACAAAAGCTCAGATCCTTAGTGTTGCACTTTCTTGTCCAGGCGGTGGCTTTATGCAAATTCCTAGAAACACCAGCAGGACAAGAGCAGATCGTTCTCCTTGACCGAACTGTACTAGAGCTGTGTGCAGACACTGGATTGCTGTCAACAGTAGCTACATTGTTGGGTAGGTTTCACAATATAAGTTTGATAAGAACATTATCACGAATCAGTACTAAGTAATAAATCTGGCTTGTAGGTGCCAGAGTAACAGCTACGGACCACCCAGAGAGCTTGGAGAATCTAAGAAGTAACTTGCATAGGAATACGAGAGGTCGTCAAAGGCACGAACCACAAGTGATAGCGCTAACCTGTGACTTCGAGCAAAGCTTCCCTCATTCCAAGTGTCAGTATGATTACGTGCTGGCAGCTGAGGCGCGCTACCACCACGACTGCTTCGCTGAGCGATTGGTTACCATGAGACATTTCTGCCAACCGGGCACAAATCTGATCTGGGCCATTAAAGTGTGTTGCCCATCTGACCGGGTCTTCATTGAGGACTTCGATAAAGCTTTCCATACCACCATGCTAGCAGAGCTGGATGGGGTGAGGATTTACTTAGCAACTCACAGAGCTACAGACAACAAAGATGATCTGACGAAGACAATGAGCAGAGAAGAAGAGACGGAAGAGCGTCAGACGGCACGGAACTATACCGAGGAGGAGAATTCAGCACGAGAAAAGACACAAAACTGCAAAGGCAGAAAGGTAGATATCAACAAAAATGAGGTTGTTATACATCAACAGAAAGTGGAGGATGAGCAAGAAGAATATCCTGGAGAAAATGACAGGGAGTATGGAAGATCTGGGAAATGGGAAGAGTCCCAGGTTCACAGTGAATCCGGGTCATCCTCTACAGGTAATATACAGTAGATCAGTATTAAAGATTTACGTCAATTTGTTACGCTAGGTTTATCGATCGATTGCTTGATTTTGGCTCCGTCCTCAGACGAATCACATGAACAGTTACCTTGTCAGAGGATTTGGGAATCCAAGCTTTCCTACTTACCTGGTAAAGAGATTCACTACTTTATGGGACACAAAATCATCATAGAGGAGTCATTCGATTCTTACGGTGCCATGATTTGGCCTGCGGTGAGTGTCGATTGAGAACGATGGACAGCTGAACAAAGTAACGATCGACTTAGTTACTATTTACTTATTCCGATTCCTCAATCGAAAAGTGATTTAGGACCATTGTGTCATTTTTGCAGGCGATTGCTCTCTGTAAATTCCTGGAAACACCAGATGGGAGGCAGCAAATGAATCTGCTTGATAAAACAGTTCTGGAGATTGGAGCAGGGACCGGGCTACTCTCGATTGTCATAACTTTGCTCGGTAGGTCTTACTTTGCTTGTACAGTTGTATACGTTTATTCTACATATTCATGAATGAATCAAATGAACACATCTGATTGTGTTTGATAGCGTTAAATTGTGTCTGTAGGTGCCAAATTAACAGCCACTGATCTGCCAGAAATCTTGAGTAATCTGAGGTATAACCTCAATCGGAATACCAGGTGGCTGCGCAGACATGAACCCGAAGTGAAAGAATTATCCTGGGGTTACGAGTTAGAGAAAACCTTCCCTCGCTCCTTATACCACTATGACTATGTGTTGGCAGCTGATGTGGTTTACCACCATACCTTCCTAGATGAGCTTCTAGCCACCATGCATCATTTCTGTCAACGTGGCACAACTCTCATCTGGGCCAATAAGATACGATATCCATCTGACCTGACTTTCTTAGAAAACTTTCAGAACACTTTCCATACCACACTACTAGCAGAGCTGGAAGAAATAAGGATTTATAGTGCCACATATAAGTCTTCGTAAAGACAAAAAAGAAGGACAAGAATCAGCCGGTGGAGAATGTTAAAACAAAGACATTTTGGAATTTAAGCGCCCTCTGCTGCCTGAAATGTGAAGTGGACTTGCTGTGAAAACTGAAGTCTTCCACGTACTCCATCACGTCTGATGAAACTGTGCATGCCTTGAGAGTTACCTTTTAAAGAGCGACTCCGGCAGCCTATGGGCCTGTGTGTGACACCGTCTGCGACACCGTCTGCTACGTGCCTTAACGCCCACAGAAAAACACTCCCTGTATTTACTTGCTGCTGGAAGCTATCGAGTTGTGTAATTTGTTCGTTTTTACAGCTTAAATACTCTACAGACAGAATGAGCGTGTCCGTTATTTCCCAGTAGCTGAGCAAACTTTGGTGTGTTTGGAAGTATAATAGTCCTCAAGGCAAAATGGCATGTTGAATTACATAAATTGAATAAAAACATATCGCAATAACAACCCTTGAATTTTTCTGACCAGCAATTTGACACAAATTGAAGAAAAAAAAAACCACCACAGCAATGTCAATACTTGAATTAGTTTCCTCTGCGATTCATTGGGTTTGTATAGTTTGATTGAAGAAAAAATTCCAGCATTCAAAATACAATGCACACACATTCACCCTCCTGAAATACAGCTCCGAAATATTCAGTTGTTAAAATACCAGCTTCATTATAAGTCAGATAATATTTCAACACGTTAATTTTTCAACCTCAAAAAAAAATTCAAGTATTGTTGTTGCGATGTGTTTTTATTCAATTTATGTAATTCAACATGCCATTATGCTTCGAGGACATTTGGCACTATTATACTTCCATAGGTGTGTTTGTGTGCTTGACAAAACCGAATGGCATCCTTGTATGGAACTGAGGTTATGAAGTGTTCAGTGATGGAGAATTGAGTGGCTTGAAAGGATTGATTACTAATGAGTTAGCAGGCTCTTAGCTAGCAGGTTAAATAGGCTACAGTGCTCCTAAATCATGCCCTTTCCTTCAGCAACTGTTCATTGGGACACAGTATCTGTGTAGATTGTCCCAAACAAACTTCTAAGACAATTTCTTTTTGTTTTAAAAAGTTTTTATTCAGAATCATCTGTATCATATCACACAATTCCCAACGTTACTGTAATAACAAAATAACTTGTCGCAACTTTCCATACATCTCTTTGTGTAGAACGGTTATAAAACGATCGTACATATCGTAGGCTTCAAATTAAAAGTACTTTTTTTTGAATTTTTTTTTAAAATATTGGCATGAACTAGTATTTGTTTCAACTTTAGAAATACATATCCATTAATACATCTCAAGCTCTCGGACAGAGCGACGGCGATACGAGACCCGTGACTGCACTCGGAGATGGACGGCGTGAAGATGGAAATGATTTAAGGCCATTGTTGAAGAAACTGATGTTGGCAAAGTCCATGCCAGTGTAACCCTGAATATATTGTTGCAGACTAAAAACACAAAAACTGTGTGCGTATTTAAACCACGTTGGAGAAGGAGATTATTCCATTAGCACATAATTACAAGCTAGGATCATTTCAACAAAATGAAATATGACCCTCTCGAGATGTATGGCATCATCTGAAATGGTCACAATGATGTTCTGGTGATCAGTGCTGATGATAAGTACAGTACACACCAACAAAAATTAAAGCTTATAGAACTCGTTTTTGTTTTTGGCAACGATTGCCAACGGTCACCCACAGCAGTGATCCAGGAACTGAGCACTTCATTTCATAACCACAGCTGCAAATCTGACACATTACTGCCTGTAAAGCACCACATTTTCAGCGACAATAATATGTAAACATACATTTAAACCCCACTCAGAAGAGATCAAAAACAGCTGCAGCCAAATGGAGCTTAACAACGGAAGTTAGGCATGAGCAGCTTTACTGTACGATGACGATGATGAATACACACAGCGTTGATACCATGGAGATGGATTCATAGGCTTTCTAGTGCAGCTCAACTCAAACTTCATGTTGAAATCCATACTATAGCAATTTAAAGGAAAACCCGTCCATGAAAACACGTGAAACATATCGACACTGATATTTGTGACATGTTTAGGGATTCTGGTGGTTGGTGCTGTATTTTCATAGACGTTAGCGGTGGTCTGCTGCTCTGTGTTTACTAAGAGAACGAGACACAGCTTTACCACGCGGTTCTGATCAGCTGATTATAAAATAGTCGTTCCGGATGGAGTTTTCCCTTTAAACGTATGGACTAGGATACATTCCAGCAGTTTTTATTTGTTTGTTTTTTTCTAAAAAAGGTGTGCTATTGCAGTGCCATGACCACGCTGCCATTTGTAGAAACTGCTAAATGGGACTATAATAAAACAGGAAGAGAACCAGTGTGCCAGGCAGACTAAATAAACATATGCATCCAAAAATAAATAAATTAAAAACACACATTTTGTACACTCACTCGCTCGCACACGCACTACTTTCACTCATAAAAAGGCAACACTCCATAATACAGTATAAAGACCCAGTTCAATTTCCTCTTGATATAACGGACTGAAAGCTATAAGCCTTCAGGCCAAAAACAACCTCTTAGACTTTATAAAAACATGCATACATTGTTCATATACTGTAGATCAGGGGAAAAGTAAGATTACATATATTTATATTGCCTTTATATAACTGTGTATTGTGACTCCGGTTCCTATGTTTAAACACAGTTCGATCATTAGAGGATGTCCTACGCTTACTCCCTCCTGCATTTAATGGAAAAAATTAAATAAATTGGCACTCCAAATGATAAAACAAAAACAAACAAACACACACAACACACCACACTCTACAGGAGGCGATCTGGGACGACACATCACTCAAAAAAATGGCGAGTAAGCAGCAACTCCTCCCTCTATACATACTGAAAGAGGAGAAATAACTCCTTATCCACAAAATATACAATCATACAGGACAGTCACAGAGAAACCTGCGACTGAAGGATTTTGATATGGTATTGAAATGTGGACATTTATGCTCCATGTGAACTTGCAGTTCTGAGTGAAATTGAGTTTTGTTTTTAAAAAAACAAACAACAAAAAAAAACAAACAAAAAAAAGGCTTACTGGGATCCACGTTGGACCACATCAAGAGTCTTTAAAAATCGGGTACTGCATTTGCAGGAGGAGATCCTGTGTTATCTGGTTTAAAAAGGTGTGTAGTCTGAGGGATACATGATGGGAAGCCAGTTTTCAGTGTAGGTGGCGCAGTGCATCCAGCCCAGAGACTTCATCAGCTGCAGCACAGACAGAGCAGTTACTCATTTACAAACCCAAGCTTTGGGTGCAACTTTTTAATTATAGCAAAAACATACAGTCAGGTCCATAAGTATTTGGACATTTACTCAGTTTCTGTCATTTTTGCCTCTGTACACCACCACGACGGATTTGAAGTGAAGCAATCAAGACGTGATTGAAGTGTAGACTTTCACTTTAATTCGAGGAGCTCAACAAAAATATTGCATTAACCGTTTAGGAATTACAACCAATTTTTTAACTTTTTTTATTTATTTATTTTTTTTACAGAGTCAATAATAAATGTAATTCCTCTCATTCCTAACCAGTTAATGCAATATTATTTTTCGTTAAACCCCTTGAATTAAAGCTGAAAGTCTACAATTCAATCATGTCTTGATTGCTTCATTTCAAATCCACTGAGGTGGTGTACAGAGGCAAAACTGCAGAAACAAACAAACAAACAAACAAACAAACAAACAAATAAATAAGTGCCACTGTCCAAATACTTATGGACTTGACCGTATTTTAACTGCCGTTCAAGAAGGAACAAAAGTCATTCTTACCTGAATGCAGTTCTTCCAGTTTTCTTTGCTGGGTTTGTCTTCTACAATTTTCGAAGCGTATTTCAAAGCTCTTCCATACATTTTATTTGCTAAGGCATGTTTGTAGGAAAACAACAGAACCTGCCAAGGAAGCACGAAGCCGTTAACAAAAAATAGAAAAGTGTAGGTATGCAGTACCGATTAATGAAGTCCGTCAGTAATCTAGTCCAGAATCCACATGAATAGAAAAAAAATCATCTCTTTTCCTCAAGTTCTCTGCCACAGGAAAGTCTTCAGGACAGAGACCCTTGTGCTTTCTGGTTTCTAGACAACAAAAACTGTTTTTTTGTTGTTTAGGTTATTTTTAATTTTTTTTTTTTTTACACTTAAGTGACTTCAATAGAAATAAGGCTGGTGTGGTATAAAGGGTATAAAACACTTTGGCGTGGCAACAAGCCAAGTTATGTTTTACTACTTAGAATGAATTAGAATCAAGGCGAACAAAAGGTACTATGTCATGGATGACTGATTGTCCCTATGAACTAACAGCATGTCCTTATATACACTTTACTACTTTTCTTTAATTAAATTCTTCCAAAATAGTATTAGTGATGTCTGTGTGAACCTCCTCTCCAGGCAAAACTCTATGATCTGCTTACAGAGATTATAGATGTTTGTGGCTGTAACTTACTGATATGAACACATGTCCATAGGTTAAGTGTGACTGCAGTACTGACTGAAATGTGGGCGTGGTTGCCTGTCTTTTTTGAAATACCTTATTACCATGTTTATAAATCACATTCATTATATATATCCTTTACTCACTATATCGATATACTACATACACTAGAATTTCTACACTGCACTCGGTAATCTCAGCAGGATAAAAATGGCCGACAGAAAATTAGCACACACCTTAGAGTCGGTGAGGTCGACCCACTTTTGAACCTCCCAGAAAGTGTCGGTCAGTGCTTTAGTCACGCCGTGTGGGTCGTCTTCAGAGCTGCCCACCTCGTTCGCGCTCGCCCCCTCCTGCTCTGGAGGCTGCATGAGCTGATCAGCCAGAGCGCAGCCTTTCCTACAGAGAGCGTCCAGCAGGGACGACTTCTGCTTCTCCATATCACTGCAAAAGCACAACACGTTCCGAGTCACGTGGGACATTTTAAAATAGTCAACTGGACTTGAGGAGCTTTAGGTCGTCAAGATTACAACACAACGAGCTTTGGCTTAATACTGTTAGGCTATAAGCTCGATTCTACACAGGTCACTAATCAGCTACAGAGGACTGGAGCTGCTTTGTTTGTATTACAAGATACCCCCCCCCCCCTTTTTTTTTTTAAATTACCTCTTTATAGAGGCTGCGTCTGGACGAGGGTCTGTCTTCATCGTGAGATACACTGCCAGTGCAGTCTGGTCAATGTGAGAAATAACAATATCTGCTGCTGACATGATGTCTTGCAATCGCTTCAGTCGCTCCTGAAGGGGAAAAATTTAAATAAATAAAATAACAAGGTGAGCTAACTGTGTGCGTAAGTAAGAAAGAAAGAGGTTTAAAAAAGTGAGGTACCTTCTCTGAATCCAGCTGATGCAGTCGTTGGACATGGAGAGGGAGATAATTTGCAAAGTTCTCCTTCAGTTCATCATATAACGTATTATTGTCCAACCTGAGGGTTAAAAAGAAAAGTGAGTTCACAAAACGTGTGCGAAAAAAAAAGAAAAAAAAAAGCAGGACTGGTAAACAGAAAGTAGCGAAATCCCGGACTGACTTCGTCATCCACTGGATCTTCAAGTCTCGGAGGGCTTCGGAGAACTCCTCCTTCACGTCCTTCTCTTTCTCCCCGTCCTTGTCCTTCTCTTTTCCTCCGTTCTTTGATTTGTTAGGGGCCGAGATCAGGTGGTAGAAAATTTGCACTATGTCCTAACCCGGGCGAAAAAAAACAAGAGAGAGATGCGAGTTAATTGGCCGCCTTCTCATCACTAAAACATATTAGTCATGAGGTACAGCAGATTTAGATCCAGCACGGTCTCCTGCTTTTTAAAAGAAATGCAAACACTATGTCCATAAGAGAATTCCAGGTAAAGTTTTAAATCCATCATCATAGACTAATGTAGTATATATTTGAGACATTATGGAGAAGTCAACAACAAGATGGACAGCGGACATGACATATGGTCAAGATGTGATGTTCGGGCGTCATTTTTGAGCTTCATAAAAATCACATACATTGCAGATCCTTACAGAGAGAGTGTAGAGATATATACTCACCTGCCACTGTAAATAAAGATTTATATTCCTTTTAAACAGTTTTGTTATTCTGCATCTCTAAACTATTGTAATAAAATCATTTTAGTATTGCATTTGCAGATTCACAGAGCTCTAGGCCATCCAGTACCTTTTTAAATTTTCCTTGTCGTTTGGCTGAGGCTTGGCCCTGGTGGTCAGAATAACACACAATGAAGGAGAGAAGAGAGAGAGAGGGAAAAAAAGGAAAAAAAAAAAAGGGAAAAAAAAAAAAAAAAAAGACATACTTGGATCTCTCCCTGTCCATGTATCTAGTCTGCATTCTGTGTTCAGCATTCTGTGTTACCATTTACTCCTCCGTCTCGGCTTAAATCGCTACAGCTAAAGTGCCAGTGAAGTTAGTCAGGATCGCTTGCTAAAAAGCCACCTAGTGGTGATTATACAGAAATGCCAAAGAAATCCATTTCCTACTTCAGCTACACTACCTGTGAAAAGTTTAGACACACTTGTTCTTTATTTTTATCCCCCAATAAATAATAATAATAATAATAATAATAATAATAATAAAGTCATCAAAACTCTGGAGTAACACAAATGGAACTATGGGAATTATGTTGTGATAAAAAATACTAAATAAATCAAAATAATTTAGTATTTTATCATCTTCAGAGTCGACGCCCTTTTTGCCTAGAATTTCCCGAGATGTATTCTTGGCGTTTTCTCGACCGATTTCTTGAGGAATTTCCCCGAGATGCTTTTTAAACAGTATTAAAAGGAGTTCACACCGACGCTGGACTCTTATCGACTGCTTTTCGGAATGTTCCACTCCGAGCCGTCTGTTTAATAAAATCATTTATTGTAAATAAAATGTTCGTTTTCTAATGAAAGAAATTAAAATGTCGGCACGATTATATTTCTGTCTACAACACTGATTTCAAACGTTTAATCCCACACCTTCAGATCAAAAGATCATGAGAAACATTTCAGTTGCGTGTCCCCAAACCTTTGACCGGTAGTGTACATCTCATTCAACTGTGTATAATATAATATCTTGTGCTACTGAAGTCTCTTTAGGAAAAGGTTAAGACTTAAATAAGTCCAGAGGCTCTTGTATCGGTCATCAGTGAAGTAACAGCAACAAGAACAGACAAAACCCCCTCAGGAATACACCATGGTGATGAGTCCGGTATGAAGCACACCAGATAGATCCACAATTTGAAGATCAGACTCAGGCCAAGTGTTCTGAAATTTCGATTAAAAGACTCCCGTTTGTGTTGTACCAATTCGTGGATTAATGCCTAACTGTGAATGGCTTTGTCAGATCTGTAAATTGTTTATCTATACCATTTCAGCAGAAATTTGCATTTGAAGAAAAAAAAACAAACAAAAAAACCCCCCCAGCAAATTCATTAGCAACAGCAACTCTACAGGATGACAGGGGTGTAAACTTTGTTTCGCTCGTAGATGATATGATGTAAAATCAGAAAAATGGTACAGAAAAAGTACCCTATAGTAACACCTCATACACTTCCCTGCTCAGCCTCTCAGCCAATCAGCTTTTTCATGGCGCTGGACAGATTCACGTAGTGTATAGTTGATAAATATACACTTTTACAATACTGTAATTGTGTATGGACAAACATGATCATTATACCATGCGTCAGGGATGCACTGATCCGATTCGGAGTAGCCAAATTGGATTTCACAAGACAAACATTTCAGATCTAATCCAGTGACACTGAACTCATATTATAGCGGCACGCTCGAGGAGAACAGTGTCCTAGGTTCACGGCATCTGCGTTGTCCGAGTGCCGTGTGGATGTTAGCTAGAAGAGAATAACTAATGGGACTCGCTCAGCAGCACCTTTTCACCAGTATAAGGTTTCTGCTGAAACTCCTTGCATCTGAACAAAATAATTAATCAAATAAAACAAAATAAAATAAAATGGGACTTATAGTTACACCCCTTATGAAAATTAGGCTTGTTTTACACCCCTACAAAAGCAGCATGCAAAACAAAGACAGAGACAAAGCTTCTGATTGGGCCAGATGTGTGTGATGGGTGGGACTCAAAGGCTGCACAAGCCACTAGCATAAAAAGAAACTGACGGCAAATTGGGCCACTCACTGCTTTTTTCCCGTACTCGCTCTTCGGTACAACCAGAGAGCCGGTCATGTAGCACCCTGGACCTGTACCTTTAGGTATCCTGAAAGATAAAAGAGAAGGTAATGCAAGCTCATGGACAGAGTCCGTTACCACGGCAAAGGCAGTCCCCTCCACGTGGGAAGAACTGAAACCTACAGCCTACTCAGATACATTATCAATAAAGAACTTCACTAATGACCTCAAAAGCTCAAGCAGTCGATATTATAAAAAATAAATAAAAAATTAAAATAAAAAAACTACCAAATCAAACAAAACCACACACTTGTCATCTGATAGAGAGGTGATGTAGAATGGCTGCGAGGTTCCTGGTGCAAGAGTGAGCGAGTTTGCTTTCTTCTTCGCCAGCATGGCCGCCCGGTGTGTCTCGTACACGTCCAGGCTCAGGGTGTTGGAGAGGCGATGAGACACTACGAAAGGCAGATCTTTCAGCCGCTCCAACTCACTCTGCTGCTCGTGGCGAACCTGCAGCCGGATGGTGTAGTCCCCTTTCTCCAGCTTCAAAGAGTACTAGTGTATCAGAGAAGACGAGATTTAATGCTGTGAGCTGAAGTGTAACGGAACGTGTAACACAGTACGCTCGGACATCAAGATCAGAAATAAACTAAAACCGCTGCTCCAGCGCAGATAAAACATCCTGTTACATTTCCGATTCGTAACGTTGTTTACATAAACCACACTAATCTTCCCAACATCCCAGAGCGTAACATAAGGATGTACTTATCTACCTGGTGAGGATAAGCATCTCCCGAGCCCATGAGTCTCTTGTTCTGGTCAAAGAGGAGCCAGAGCTGGCTGTCAAACTCCGACTCGTACAGCAGCTCACACAGTAGCGGACAACTGGGGGTCACCTCTCCACTTTTAGGCTGTAAAACAAGCACTGAATCAGCACTCCAGGTCAGTCTGGAGTAGAACATAACAGAACTTCTTGAGAAACAATGTTCCCCCTACAAGACATTTAAAAAGTATGACATTCATCAGACTAAATTAATTTTTTTAAAAATTGTAACTTCCCGAAAATCCGAGCACCCACTGCTTTTACTTCCTCCGAGAAGGATTTTTTGGATGGTTAGAAGTCAAACAATTATATTATTCTTGCATAGTATACATAGTGTATGTATAGAAGTACACATAAGCACACATACGAGTTAATGAATGCAGAGGCACACTTTAGATGTGTACAAGGTGCCTAATGTGCATGTCTGAGTAGCTGCACACCTGATGAAAGCTGTACGTAAGGACGATTTCATAAAGCTGACGATTGTTGGGTAATACGTCTCTGGAGCCAAGAGCTTTTGTTTTGGAACTTATTGGCCTATGGGGGGAAAAAAAAAACCCACAAAGAAAACATGTTCACAAATGCTCACTAGAGTGCCACATTCTGATCTGCCAAGACACATGTCCAGAAGAGTCTGTAAAGGGTTTAGTATTACATCTAATATTCTTCATATGGGTTTACAAACCATGCTGTATTTTTAGACAGAAGTCGAACACTCTAAATAAATGTTTTGTTTTGATTCCAGTGGAATATAAAGTTTAGTCACCTAAGGGGCTGCACCCAGTTCTTCAGAGTAATGGTTGGGGAGACCTCCTCGTATCTAACAGGAGACGACACCTCAAAACTGGTTATGCCCTCAGAAGCATGCTGCCAAAAACAAGGGGGAAAAAACCACATTAATGAGCTAAAAGGAAGCACGCACACTACAGTCTCTGTAAATAATCACACAATGATAGTCATAACACATTCAGAGCAGAGGAAGGAGGGAAAAAAGGAGGAAAAACATCAACAACACTACTTTCCTGGTTTGTGGAGGGAAAAGTCACATTTGGATAAATTAATTTTCAAACATACTAAATTAAAACAAAATACACTACCGGTCAAAAGTTTGGGGACACTCGACTGAAATGTTTCTCATGATCTTAAAAAGATTTTGATCTGAAGGTGTGTGATTAAATGTGTGAAATCGGTGTTGTAGACAAAAATATAATCGTGCCGACGTACTCCTTTCTTTCATGACATAACTAACATTTTATTTACAAATAAATATGTTTTTAAACGGACGACTCGGAGAGAAATATTCCGAAAAGCAGCCGATAAGAGTCTAGCGTCGGTGTGAACTCCTTTTAATACTGTTTAAAAAGCATCTCAGGGAAATTCCTCAAGAAATCGGGTGAGAAAACGCCAAGAATACATTTCGGGAAATTCTAGGCAAAAAGGGCGTCGACTCTGAAGATGATAGAATACTAAATTATCTTGATTTATTTTGGATTTTTTATCACAACATAATTCCCATAGTTCCATCTGTGTTACTCCAGAGTTTTGATGACTATTATTATTATTCTAAAATGTGTCGGAAAAATAAAAATAAAGAATGAGTGTACTTTTATTAATAGTTACAATTATAATATAAACCAAATAAAATGCGACCCCATCACCGCCTTCTTCCATCATTAAATTGTACCAGTTTTAGTTGATCCTGTGCATAGTGCTCTGTAACACCACCTGTCCACCTCCACCAGAGAAATATCACTTTCAAACATACAGAAATATATATTTAAAAAAAAAAAATCTCAAAGATTATTTTTTTTAAACCAGAAGGTCCCGCTATTTACTATAGATACTCACTATATGAAGAGGAGAGGGAGACGTTCGCAGCCCGTGGAAGGAAATGGTATAATCTACGATGACATCGCCAAGACTGGCCCACCAACGAGCGATGCACACCTCTACCGTTCTTCCAGGCTAAGACAGATACAGATCAATGCTGACACACGCTGTTATCTAAATGGATTGATTAATCAGGATTAATGAAACACTGTCTGTTAGAGCACGTGATTAGAGCCTGGTACCAGCACAGGGAACGCCTCTGTGAGCGAGCCCTTCTCCAGCAACGAGGAGAATTTGTAGAACTCATTAGCTCGGTAAGCCCTCTGCTTCACCAGGTGCACGGCATGGAGGACGAACTTGGAGGAGACATCAGGGGAGCGAGACGTTAACATGATCTCTGGTGAAGAAGAGGAGTTGAGAGAATGCAAAGATGTGTGTAAAAAATAAATAAATAAATAAAATAAAATAAATAAAGCATAAAGACAGAGTACAAAAACATCAGCACACTTGGTATTGTCATGGGTGATCTTCCACAAGTGATTACTCAAGCACCAGATTCTATGCTCACACACACACACACACACACACACACACACACACACACTCACTCACACACACACACACACACACACACACACACACACACACACACACACTCTACCCACCTGCCCACGAGGTTCCTTGAGGGACGGTGATAAAATGGCGTCGTATCTGGCCTGGTCTGAAGTGAACGTCCATGAAGGAGACCTCCTGATTCTGGCTCTCTGTAACCCTGTACAAGAAAGCTACACTAGTCACACAGTAAGAAGAGTAAAACAGGACAAAACAGATGTAAATAAAAAATAAAACAGGAGAACAACATTGTAATGAACTCACTTTGTGGGGATTATAACCGTTATGGGGACTCTGAAGAGGGGACCGGCACTGGGTGCAGAGGTATCATAAGCACACACCTGGTGAGACAAACACAAGCAAACACACACACATCCACACAAATTAATCCTGAAAACAATTCAATAAATAAACACCTTGCACACGAGCTCAGATTGTTATTTAATTGTATTTTCAGTGGCTTAAACAAGTCATCTAAAACAAAGCAAATCATCGATAGAATCTGAGTAAACACGTAATTTAAAGTTCTAAGGTTAAACGCCTAGATATAGTTGGTGAAGTGTTGTAAGTGGATAGAGAGAGATTTACATGCAGAAGGATCAGTACCTCGGTATAATGCAGGCCCTCTCGTAGTCCCTGTGGGTCGACGCGGACGTTAACATGACGGCACTGGTTCATGAGCTCCAAGTGAGCGGGGCACTGCACCCACGGCGTGCTGCAGGTGAGTGCCAGGTGTAACTGCAGCGAGATTCGTACAGAGTTTTCTGGGAGACAGACACAAGCAATGAGTCACATGCACGAGGTCTACAGGCCCCGGTCACACCTGGCGTGAACATGCGTAACGGATCACGAGCGGACAGCCGAGAGCATAGCCGGTCACACCCGGCATTATCAACACGTCTCCACGGACCACTTGCGATCGGATTTCAAGGCGGTCCACTCATACCGGTTCACTAAGTCAAGGACTAAGAGTACTAGCAGTCTAAGAACTCTGTTGGGGACGTAGCATAGTATGAAAAGCACACAAGACAAAACAAGAATTAAAATAAATAAATAAATAAACAAACAAACAAACAATGTGCTAATTTAAGTACTTCATGAAAGAGGTACGTCTGTAGTCATCGTTTGAAGACCAATGGCCAATGACTCAGCTGTTCGGACATCTATGGGAAGTTCAGCTCACCACTTCGCCAGAACAACGAGGAGTCTTGATGCATGCCTTCCTTGTACCCCGAGAGATGGTGGGTCCAACAGGGCAGCGCTAGAAGATCAGAGGGAGCGTGATGCAGTCCAGGGTGCGGTAAGTGCTTTAAGGCAGGTGGGTGCTGGTCCATTTTTGGCTTTGTAGGCAAAGCATCAGTGTTTTAAATCCGATACGTGTAGCAACAGGAAGCCAGTGGAGGGAGCGTAGAACTTGGGGAGGTTGAAAACAAGTCATAGATAGAGGTTGAGTGGTGCTCAGAGGCAGACCTGCTAGGAGTGAGTTGCACTAGTCCGGTCTCAAAATGACAAGGGATTGAAGAAGCACCCAAGTGGCATCTGAGGATAAAAATGGACGAATCCTTCTGATGTTGTAAAGGAGAAATCGGTTTAGCAGTGTGAGAGGAGAAGGACAGTAGATTGTCCATATGCACTGATGAATAGTAAGATCTGAGAGTTAACAAGATCCTGGGGGGGAGGGGGGAGTGGCACACATCTTCTGGGATGAACAGCAGTTCAGTTTCAGCTGGTGAGCTGCCATCCAATCAAGCTGAGATCTGAACAGAAACATGAGTGTCTGAGGAAGGAAAGGTGAGGATTCAAGTTGAGTGTATGCAGGGGTATGAAGATGTGAGGATATGACCTCACAAATAGAGTGGGTATAGAGGGAGAACAGAAGAGGATCTAGAACCCACACTACTGGGACACCAATGGAGATTTGGATCCCCTCCATGCCATCACATATAACCGACCCTCCAGGTAAGAAGCAAAGCGTTGCCATGCTGTTCCACGCATTACAAGATGCACGAGGTGGACAAGAGAGTCTTGTGGTTGACTGTGTTAAACGCTGCCGAGAAGTCCTAGAGGATGAGGACTGATGACAGTTTGGACCGGAGTATGTCCAGAGTGACCCGATCACCCAGGACACATGTTAACACCAGGCGTGAATGGGGCAACAACAACAACAACAAAAAGATCTTTAAACAGAGCACAGGAACTCGAGTGAAACGGAATTAATTAACGTTAGAGACACCCTGTTGAGACAACATGCCAAACATCAGATCAGAAAATAAATGAAGACTAGGATATAGAAATCTGCATCTGCTACATCCTGGAAGATGGCAAGAGTTTACGTGAATACCCTGGAAAGTCTACGACTGATGGCTGACAAGCATGTTTTCGGAGCTTCATGAAATATATTAGACCCATAATCCAAAAAGACTGAAGACGTGTTCAGACTGAAGTACTGTAAGTATTTTGCTCAGTGCTTATGGTAAAATGTATGAATCTTAGTATCTGTTTTAGTCTCTAAATAGGGTATTCAGATATACTTTATCTTAGAAATATGCAATTTAGGATGAAACTAGCCTAGTTACCATTTTCATGCCACTGTGAAATGATCCGTTTGTCCTTCTACAGCAAAATAAAACTTTTTTTTTTTAAACCATCATCAGATGAGCAAATGCTGCTTGCTCTACCTACTTGCTTTGCTCACTTTGATTTCTCTTCTCCTGCACTGATGTTCATGGATTATCTCGGGCCAACGGTGCTGGCTACAGCAGAAGAAAAAAAAAAACAAACAAAAAAAAACAATCGGTGTCTGATGTCATCTTGGTCCTTCATGGAATTTAATCCTTCAGTGAAGACTGATCGCAGTCTTTCAAGCAGAGGTCGACCAATTTATCAGCACCGTTAACCGATTGCTGGAACTAGCGATTGTCTGCAAAAATCTGCACAGATAGATTTTTCCGGTTGCGTCCATTATGAGAGCGTGTGAGAGGGGTCCGCTTTCATTATGCGGTACGAGAGCGGCCTCTAGAGGCGAAATAAAAACCCATCGCTGACTAATTTTGTTGTGTTATTTGAAGTGTTTTTTTTCATTCATTTTGGATGTCTCTATTTTTAAGGTGTTATTTGGAATGTTACTTTTCGGTTCAGCTTGGATGTACATATTATTTACTTTTGTTTATTAATATTTCTATATTTCATTGTAAAATGTACAGTACATTCTTCATGGAACATTCTTAACGTTCTTCTTTCATGGCCCAACTTAGTTATCGGTATAATCCACTATCGGACGACCTCTACGTTCGAGTTTATGATGCATCTTTTGAAAATTTGCAACCAACTTTCTGTTAGACTGGCGTTAAATAGAAACACAAGCATAGTGCCTCTTACCAGTGTTTTCTGGAAAGACCGGCTCGATTCCAACTCCGTGATCAGAGGGAGTGGAGACTTGGACGGCGTCTCTGAGGTAGATGCCCCGCTGATTCCCTACAGTGACTGTGAAGCCCAGATTATAGGTGGGAGTGGAAGCATGCTGCATGAGGTAGTCAAACGCCCTTTCCACCTACAGCAGAAACACACACACATTAATTCCAGTCCGAGACGTGCATGCACCCACACAGATAAACAATTTATGTACCTGAATAATGCCATGACCCTGCGCGAACACTTCAACATCATCCACTTTGTTGGCCGTGTTTTCCAAAGCACGTCTCACAGCTGCAACTGTCGGTCGCATCCCGTTCTGCTTCAGACCTTCACACACACAATTTATATATAACCCACAATGCAAACTCATCAAGAACATTTTAAACACACAACAAACAGGTCGGGTTATTGCTTATCTTCTTGTACACAGTCTTTTTTTTTTAATTATTATTATTTTTTACTATTACCACCCTCAATATAGATTGAATTGAATCTCAAACCCAATACTGATTTAGATAAACATGAAGAAAAACATAAAAGAAAACGCGTTACGAGATTACCCGTAACATTATCAAAACAAGCGTTAGTCTGAACTCTCTACCTGAGAGTACGAGCGCGATGCCTCCACAGGCGTTGGGAGAGGACATGGAGGTGCCGTTCATTAGCTGCGTGCCACGCAATGTCCAGTTGGGCACAGAGGCGATGGCTCCCCCAGGTGCACTGATGCTGACACCCAGAGCTCCATCAGTACTGGGACCCCTTGAGGACCACGTGTACTGGTTAGGAGGCAGCTTCTCCCTCAATGAATATTCTGCCACCATCATGTCAGGTGTGACATAAGCACCAACACCTAGAAAGAAAGAATATTGAACATGAACATAAAATTAGTTAATAAACCTTTGCTTTGTTTATTAAACACTCAGCCTGGAGCTCTGCTGATTCTGCAGCTGAAGCTGAACGAATCTCAGTCTTGCTGTTGTGAAGGGGCAAATATTTCTTTCATGATTCAGAAAGTGAAAAGTTAACTGACCTACGACGCTACTCGTGGTTCCTCCCGGACATCCCACAGTGGAGAGACAGGGCCCGTTGTTCCCAGCGCTCGACACGTACATGACATTATGTTTCTGCACCGCCTCGCTGATTACTTCACAGATTCTCCTAAAAAATAAAAAACAAAACACCACAACGATCAATAAGATAAGACAATAAAAGTGCAAAACAAACATGGTCAACTCACAGACCCGTTTACATGATATTGATGCATCCTGCACCATGTGAACTGACCCCTTGTGACACAAAAGGTTTCAGGTTGTCTTTAAAAAAACGATTTACTAGATTATAATTGAGCCACTAAGGTGACCTCGCTGGTCTCTATTGCCTCTCTAATTTAATAAGTGTAATGGCAATTAATAAATTGAGGTAATCAGGATAATTGAGGTATCCACGCAATTCATTTATGTTCCAACACAATTAACAGAGGTCGGCAAAACTGATTAATCAGCACCGAAAACAGATTACTGGAACTATTGGCTATCTGGAAAAATCCACACTGAGTTTTTCCCCGTTGTGTCCATTATGAGAGCGGCTGAGAAGGGTCCGCCATCATCATACAGTACGAGAGCGGCCTCTAGAGGCGAAAAAAATAAATCACTGACAAATTCTGTCATGTTATTTCAAGTGTTTTTTGATTCATTTTGGATGTCTCTATTTTTGTGTGTTATTTGAAGTGTTTAGTTTGGATGTATAGCTTATGTTTACTTTAATATATTAAGATTTACACAGTTACTTATTTAAAAGTACAGTATATTTTCATGGTACAGTCAGCACTGTTTATTTTTGTAATAAAGTAAAGTTTAGCTTATTTTACTTCGAGTGTCATGTTTTCATTCAGTATCATTTTTAAAACAACGGGTTGATTAATCTGTTATCGGAAGGTACTGCCCTTATTAATTAGATCCCTTCTACAAGCAGTTAATAAATATTGAACATGAGGCACTGTGATACAGAGTGCTAAATGTGAGCTCTCAGTAAGCTGTACACATCGGCTCACCCTGAGTTCGGCCAGTGGGTTGCCTCCCCATAGCTGTAGTTTACAAGGTCACACTTGTAGTTAATGACCTCGATCATCTGTAAATAGTGACATAAAGAAAGATGAGGTACGATTGGAATATGAATCAGGAATTTGCTTTTACAGCACAACAAACTATAAATCTAAATGAAACATTTCATCTATGAAAACAAAACAGAAATTTCACTTTAAATCAATAAAATTGTTCTTGATAACTGGATTTCGTTTTTTATTTAACATCAACTGTTAAGATGATGGGACATTTGGTAGAATTATTGGTAAACCTAACATGTCCAAATTGCTGGATTTTCTACTAAACTCAAATTTATTTGAAACAAAAATGCTGAAAGGAGTGGCATCAGTTAAGCCATCAGCTGTAAAACTACTCTGAACACGGGAAGCCAATGCTGTGAGCTCCTACCGCTCGGATGAGGCCTGTTCCTGTCTCCATCGTGCTCAGGCGAGTATCCCCTATTTTCAGTGCCAGGATTTGGGCACCAGGGGCCACGCCGTTTCTCTCTGGCTCCTCAGGGAAGTAACCTGCCGCTATACTGGCGACATGAGTCCCATGAGCACCTGCAAAGCCAAAAAAAAAAAAAACCAACAACTCAGTGATGAAACATCTGGCTGTAAGACAATCACGATGCTCTTTACAGCCTTCTTTAATAACACGGTGGACAAATGTTTAGCCCAGGTGCCTGGGACAAGCATATTGCAGTTTCTCCAGCAATAAGTAAAAGAAAGAAAAGAAAAAGACTCTAATCCCTATGGACAATATTCGAACCTCCACTAGTGACAATGCAGAGAGTATTTCCTTCATCATAGATGTTGATGGAGTAATTGAGCATCTCAGCATCTCCAAGCATTGCATACTCCTGTCTTTCTCTGTAGGAGCTAAGCACAGTACAGGACGCCAGGTCTCCACTCTCTGACGTATCCACCACTGCCCTGCACAGAAATATCAATATGCATTAAATCAGTAGCAATACATCATAATCGAGTTAGTATCATCTCAGTCATTAAGATACAAAACCTACGTATACAGTGCATTAGACTTATACTTGAACAATAAGTATAAACTGAGCAAAAAATAAATAAATAAATCACATTTCTCTCAAAACTTTCTTTGCTGCTTCTAAGCTGTAATTACTGTGTTTAAGATGTACCTCCAGGTGACACCATCGTGCCACGCCACGCAGTCGTACACAGGCCCAGGGTCGCTGTACTTCTTCTCCATGGTGCCTAACAGCTCAGTTTGGCTCTGCAACTCCTCCTTCTGCAGCTTCTCCACCTGACATCCAAAGCACACTCCAGGTTAACTAAAGCACTGTTAAAGCAATGCCTGATGGCACAGGGACAAGCGACAGGTACTCGGGAATAATAAAAACTAAATGAGTTCCTGGTTGGATCACGTGTTAATATTGATCAGGAAAACTATGAGTGAGTAATAGAACAAACCAAAAACAACCGATTTGGTCGGATCTAATTAAATTCTCATTGCTCCCTTTGCAGTGACTTCAGTAAGTATGTCAGCAGTGCCTTGTCTTTGACGGTGAGGGTCACCTGTGAGGGGTTGGGGTGAGGCTAACCTGTGAGGGGTTGGGGTGAGGCTAACCTGTGAGGGGTTGGGGTGAGGCTAACCTGTGAGGGGTTGGGGTGAGGCTAACCTGTGGGGGGTTGGGGTGAGGCTAACCTGTGAGGGGTTGGGGTGAGCAAGGTCAAACTCCTCCGTCTTGCGACTGGCCTCGGCGAGAGCTGCTCTGTGGGCCGGGTCCCACATCTTCTCCTTGCGCTCTTTCTGATTTACACACACACACAAAATTTTCAGTCAAAGATTATTCAGTTCCTTTAAAATTGCATTCTAATATGTTTTAGATGAGCTTATAGGTTTGTCCTGCCACAGATAGAAGCACTAAATTATGCACGTGTCATCTAAATCACGAAACAGGAAAACTTTTTGGAGCCCAAAGGTTTGGGAAACATTCTACCTGACGTCAGATGTCTATATGCAAATATAATACAGTGAGGGAAAAAAGTATTTGATCCCCTGCTGATTTTGTACATTTGCCCACTGACAAAGAAATGATCAGTCTATAATTTTAATGGTAGATTTATTTGAACAGTGAGAGACAGAATAACAACAAGAAAATCCAAAAACACACGTCAAAAATGTTATAAATTGATTTGCATTTTAATGAGGGAAAAAAAAGTATTTGACCCCCTCTCAATCAGAAAGATTTCTGGCTCCCAGGTGTCTTTTATACAGGTAACGAGCTGAGATTAGGAGCACACTCTTAAAAGGGAGTGCTCCTAATCTCAGCTTGTTACCTGTATAAAAGACACCTGTCCACAGAAGCAATCAATCAATCAGATTCCAAACTCTCCACCATGGCCAAGACCAAAGAGCTCTCCAAGGATGTCAGGGACAAGATTGTAGACCTACACAAGTCTAGAATGGGCTACAAGACCATTGCCAAGCAGCTTGGTGAGAAGGTGACAACAGTTGGTGCGATTATTCGCAAATGGAAGAAACACAAAAGAACTGTCAATCTTCCTCGGCCTGGGGCTCCATGCAAGATCTCACCTCGTGGAGTTGCAATGATCATGAGAACAGTGAGGAATCAGCCCAGAACTACACGGGAGGATCTTGTCAATGATCTCAAGGCAGCTGGGACCATAGTCACCAAGAAAACAATTGGTAACACACTACGCCGTGAAGGACTGAAATCCTGCAGCGCCAGCAGGTCCCCCTCCTCAAGAAAGCACATATACATGCCCGTCTGAAGTTTGCCAATGAACATCTGAATGATTCAGAGGACAACTGGGTGAAAGTGTTGTGGTCAGATGAGACCAAAATGGAGCTCTTTGGCATCAACTCAACTCGCCGTGTTTGGAGGAGGAGGAATGCTGCCTATGACCCCAAGAACACCATCCCCACCGTCAAACATGGAGGTGGAAACATTATGCTTTGGGGGTGTTTTTCTGCTAAGGGGACAGGACAACTTCACCGCATCAAAGGGACGATGGACGGGGCCCATGTACCGCCAAATCTTGGGTGAGAACCTCCTTCCCTCAGCCAGGGCATTGAAAATGGGTCGTGGATGAGTATTCCAGCATGACAATGACCCAAAACACACGGCCAAGGCAACAAAGGAGTGGCTCAAGAAGAAGCACATTAAGGTCCTGGAGTGGCCTAGCCAGTCTCCAGACCTTAATCCCATAGAAAATCTGTGGAGGGAGCTGAAGGTTCGAGTTGCCAAACGTCAGCCTCGAAACCTTAATGACTTGGAGAAGATCTGCAAAGAGGAGTGGGACAAAATCCCCCCTGAGATGTGTGCAAACCTGGTGGCCAACTACAAGAAACGTCTGACCTCTGTGATTGCCAACAAGGGTTTTGCTACCAAGTACTGAGTCATGTTTTGCAGAGGGGTCAAATACTTATTTCCCTCATTAAAATGCAAATCAATTTATAACATTTTTGACGTGCGTTTTTCTGGATTTTTTTTGTTGTTATTCTGTCTCTCACTGTTCAAATAAATCTACCATTAAAATTATGGGATGATCATTTCTTTGTCAGTGGGCAAACATACAAAATCAGCAGGGGATCAAATACTTTTTTTCCCCTCACTGTATATAAAACTTACAAAAAGCATCTAAAGAGTGAAATTCATTCTGACGACCCTACTGTTCTGTTCCTATTTCAGTTTGGCATAACAATTAAAAGAGAGTCAGAACTTAACTAATTACATGCCAACTTCCATTCATAAATAACACTAAACAGTAATAAGTGACATTTTTAAAAATAGAAACATGAACGAATATTAGGAGAAATGCTGATGCGTACCCACTAAGTATATCATAAACTTACCTGTATCCTCTCTTTGAGCGGTTTGGGGAAAAACTCATAACCATTTTTAACACCGATGCGATATTTTCCTGATGGGTTCACCCAGGCAGAAGGGATCTGCACAAAGAAAAAAAAATGAACAAAATGAAAGTGGAGGCAACACGTTACACCTTGTGTGTGCAGAGAGATACAGCAGCGGTCGATTTACAGTGCGACTAGAGCAAGATGAGACGCTTAGTGTCGAAGGAATTTGTGGAACAGATATGATGCACTCTGTATCTTAACACCAACATGGACGGACCTTGAGCGTGCGTCCAGAAAGCCCGAGCACTTCTCCATCTTTCGGCTCCGCCACCGTGGACATGTTGACATCGCCACTGCCCGTCGTATCGATGATGTCCACAATCTTAGGCTTGCCCTCTGTAGTGGTCTAAACAAGACAGATTACAGGAAAATAAAAATCAATGATGCAGTCACGTGATGAAGCTGTTTATTTAAGAGTACATCCCAAACAAGTTTGTTCATTATAACAGCTGTAAACAGATGTTTCCCTCACCAGCCTCTCACGAGGAAAGACTTTTAACTGACGCTTACAAAGCTCTGACACTGGAGACTCCTTCCCTAGCAGTCACACTGTTTAATTTAAAATGGTAAGTCGCAGGATGGATGTTGGATGATGGATATCGACAAATTATATATATTATTTATTTATTTTTTTACATACATCCACACCAGGAACGGCTGAGGAGGGTCCGCTGTCATACAGTACGAGAGCGGCCTCTAGAGGTGAAATAAAAACTACCACTGTCTAACATTGTTGTGTTATTTGAAGTGTTTTTGATTCACTTTGGAGGTCTCTATTTTTATTTGGAGTGCCACTTTTTATTTCAGTTTGGATATATATGTATTATTAGTTCATATATATTAATATTTATATATTTATTTTATTAAAAAAAAAAAGTACAGTGCATTTTCATGATACAGTCAGTACGGTTGATTTTTGTAATGAAGTTCAGCAATATTATACTTCATATAATCGGTTATCGGCAGGTTCTGTCCAACTAATATATTGGTACGGTGTGAGGAGACGTGTGTACACACACACACACACACACACACACACACACACACACTTAATGGTGTTGTATGTAGTAACAATGTAAACTCTGTGAGCTCCAGCTATTCATTATTTTTCTTATTACATGTACTTTTTGTAAGGAATATGATTATTTTGTCCATAGCCGTCTCACATTGACTTGCACAGGAAGTCTTAAATCGAAAAACGGGCTCGGATTTTATCTTAATTTGTCAATATTTCACTAAGGCACCATCATAAACCAGCTGCAACGTTTTGACGGAATAAGAATTCAGCTGTGTGAACCAAGTTGTAAATGTAACTTAAAAACTTCTTCAGCCACTTTGTGTTAATTATTTATTTTGTACTCATGTGTAACCATTTGATGGGAACAGACTCACTGTTGTGTTTATTTGTTTATCTTGTGTCAAGAACATAACCAGCAAACTCCACTGGTTTTGTGTGTCTTGTGCATCTCTACTCAGTTATACAAACTGTCTATTTAAAAATAATAATAATAATAATAATAATAATAATAATAATAATAATAGTGACACATGCAATGATTTTTTTTTTTCAGGCTACTTGTTTACACAACTTTAAAGCTATCATTCATTTATAAAAGATGCTGGAGAGAAGAGAAACTCACTCTGGATACTGAAGTTGGGATTAGCTAGCTAGCAAGCCGGGTCTCATCACTAACAGAGGATGACACAGCTTGTTGTTTTTGTGTTGCGTAAACACAAACATGATATTATTGAACAAAAGTCTTCCCAGAGCAAGACAGGGGTGTTTTGTCATTAATAAAGATAGCGCTAGACCGCGGTAGCTTTCTGCCAGGTTAGCAAGTTACACAAAGCCAATGAATCGAGCTCTCCAGCTTAACAACTAGCCGCGGCCTGCTCATCCGCTGAAGCCGCGGTCTCGCGTTACCTGCATGCCCGGCGCCCCCGGGTCCACCCCGGTGTCCAGGATGGCGATAAGCACCCCCCGGCCATCGTACTCAGGAAACCTGGTCAGGAATGAAGCAGCGCCGGTCTCCTTTTTCGGCAACAGCCCGTGTAAAGGGAAGGAATCTTCAATAGAGCGAGTAGCCATGACCCGACCAGAGAGGATGAAATGAAAACAATATTATACAGCAGCTTGAACGAACAACCGGCGTGTCGGGATTTTTAAAGCAACAGCAGCCTGACAACTGTTCGTTCGGGCTCGATGCAAAATAGCTGTCTAGACGCTACACAAGTGCCCTATTTCAAGCATGAAGTACGCTCTACGTAGTGCACTACATATCCAAATAGTAGTCAATCGACACTCAGCCTTAGTTTTATAACAAAAAAAACCCAAAGCGGATGGCGGTCTTCTTGTTAAAGTGTCAGTGGAGCTCTAATTTTATACTGTGTTTTCCTTCCCCCTCGAATAAGTTACTAGAAACAATCGATGAATATACCCACCCTCATTACAAATCAATTTACTCCATCAATACAAATCCAAACAGATATAAATATGCATGATATGTAAATATGGGACCGCCCCAAATCCTCCTGCCATCACCAACTAGCCGCCTAGCTAACTGCTAGTAAACTGCCAACAAAAATAACATTACATTGCATTTTACAGCTCATTCAGACATATTTTGCTTAGATGTTGGAAAGAAGCATTCCATGGAAGCATTTTGATTCAATTTAAATGACTCTATAAGATGTAGCAGCGTCACTTACATCTGCGAAGTAAATACAGTCTCATCACCTTTCAATGAGAACAACATTAGTTTCAAGGTTTCAGTAGCAGAGAGTTAATTTTCATCAACAAATTCTAATGGAATAATAGAACAGTCATGAAATCTGTCCACATATGCTCTCGCAGGCTCGACTTCTAGCTGTCGCTAGTGAGTCTGGTATGCTTCATCATCAAATGTGGCCGAGAACCACCTGCTATAACAGAAGAAGTCTATTTGATTGACCATTGGCTCAAATGAACAACCAAGTTTAAAACAAAAGTCTCTAATAAGTAAATCAATCCAGTATTCCAGGGTCAATCCAGTAAATTCAGAAAGCTCTATGTGTCATAGTGTTCAAAAGTTTGTTCTCCCATTGGCAAAATGGTGAATGGAAGAGCACATGCTTGAATTTCCAACCTTCAAGCTTTTGAATATTGTGACAGCTAAATGCACAAAGGTGATATTGTGACAGCTAAATGCATGCCTAGCATGCAGGTTATGCAGCTAAAATACTCAGATATTGAAATCCCGCTCGTGTCTACCTTTGCCAAATGCTAATTTACTAGCCTGGTTTACTACAATATGGTAAATATAGAGATTAAATGGTTAGTAAAAAAAGTAAATGGTTAGTTAGAGATTAAAGATTAGAGGCAGGAGGACATGAGCATGATTCTTAATTTCATATTAATGCATATTCAAAGATTGTTGCCTTTGTAACTATGGGAAGCAGGCAGAGATGTTCCTGGGCCTATTGTAGTCGTTTCTTGGGCATTAAACAAAAACATGTTTAAGAATGTATCCATCCATCTTCTGTACCTTTTATCCTACACAGGGTTGCGGGGAGCCTGAAGCCTATTCTGGGGGAATTAGGGCACAAGGCAAGGGACACCCTGGATGTGGCGCCAACCCATCACAGGGTACAATCGCACACACTCAAACACTCATTCACTAGAGATGCCAGTCATCCTACAACACATATCTTTGGACTGGGGGAGGAAACCGGAGTACCCAGAGGCAGAGGCAGGAATCGAACCCCCACACCTGGAGGTGCGAGGCAAATGTGCTAACCACTTAGCATTGTGCCCCGTTGTTTAATTTAAGAATGTATTATTCAAAAAATTTATAAGATAAACTATCAAAAAATGTCCGATTAAAGAATGAGCCAGGAATAGCGTTTGCTCATTGCGACCACAACTTCCAATACTTCATGTCCGTAACATGAATTGGCCCTCACTACCTGGTAATCATTTTACATTTCATTTTAGTCACTCATTTTGAGTGTGGTCAGGTAAGAGTTGCTGTTTACCATTCCTGTTTCACCAGGACAAGAACACAGACAGGACAGAGAGAGTAGAGACAGACAGAAAAATATATTAATGAAGACAATTTGGATATAAATCAGGAAATTGTGAGTTATAGACTTGTCACAGAGACAAAAATACATTAAGGGGGACAAGAGGAAGGATGAGATCTGTGTACATGCAAAACTGTCAGTGCATTTTTCCTTGTGTCAAATGAGGTTTTTTTCACTAAAGTATATATTAAATAATGGACTGAATTGGCTGGGGTCGTCCTACTTATGTCGTACTTATCACCGGAACGGCTCTGCGCTGGGTGGAATCCTATCTCTCAGGCAAATCCTTAAAAGGTATCATGGAGGGGAGGAGTTTCTGAAACTCAGCAACTCACAACTGGGGTTCCCCCAGGGGTCAGTTCTGGGTCCACTGCTCTTTTCAGTTTATACTACATCTCTGGAGCCTGTGTTTGAGTCTCATGGTTTCTCATGTCACTGTTATGCTGATGACACTCAGCTCTATTTGTCCTTCCAGCCTGAAGATCCATCCATCTCAGCACGCATCTCTGCCTGCCTGTCTGACATCTCTGACAACTTGGCAAAAACCGGGCTTCTCATCATCCCTGCCTGCCCCTCAATTAACCACAACCTCACTGTACAGCTAGGCACAACCACACTCAAACCAACCAGGACAGCCAGAAACCTTGGGGTGACTTTTGATGCAACGCACTACTCCCGGGCCTCGCAGCCAGCTCCATCAAACCCCTTCAGATGATTCAGAATGTAGCAGCATGCCTTGTTTTCAACCAGCCCAAAATAACCCATGTCACACCCCTCTTCATCTCCCCCCACTGGCTTCCTGTAGCAGCCTGCATCAAATTCAAGGCATTGATGCTCACGTACAAGACCTTGTCTGGAACAGCACCACCTTACCTCAACTCCCTCCTCAATCCTCAATTCCAGCAGAATCTGTCACTATCTTCAAAAAACAGCTAAAGGCCCACCTTCCATGAGCACGTAACTAATCCCTAACTTGTCGTCCACCTGACCCCCCCCCCCCACCCCCTTTTTTTAAACAAAAAATCTCGAATGGTAGCACTACTTGTATTGTTCTCCGCTTGATATATACTCCACTTTGCCTGTATTTCCTCATTGGTAAATCGCTTTAGATAAAAGTGTCTGCTAAATGAATAAATGTAAATGTAAATGCATGTTGTCAGTGGGAACGTTCATTTATTCATTCTTCAGTAAGAAGGTCATGGTCTCTGTGAAATGTTGGAACAGTGATGTTAGATTTATTTATATCACAACACTTTTGAATTCAGAATTCTGATTGGTCAGATTTTGGTTGCTGATTAATTTCCTATTAAACAACAGCTCTGACAATAGTGCCGGCTGCAAGAAAAATAACCGATTTATAATAATAAGCTCGTTCTTATACATTACTAAATCATTCATATAGTAACAGCTCATTCACAAGAACTTGTATGATGGACGCCCTACATAATCTAAGACTAATAATACAAAGATTTTAAAAGTATTGTTATTTAACAAAGAAAAATGTATAATCATTGTTATGGTAAAGATTTCAGTAAGGAGATGTTTATTTAACATTTATGGAAGGAGTCTTAGGAGTTAGTGGTTTGTAAAATACAGTACGTTTTCCAGCACAGGAAAGTCTTCAGGACAGACGATTTCCCACTTTCTCTCTAACATGACAGTCTGCATTTTTTTGTCTTTATGACTGTTACACAATATCTTCGGTAACAATGTAACTATAAACTGATATAAATTACAACATAAAAATGTAATTGTTGGAAAACTGCTGTGCTACAAGAGGAATAAAACACTACAAGACATGTCGTTATAGGAAAATAATGCACACTTGGCTATCATAACACCCCGTGATAGATTATTTTCCAATAACAGCATGTCCCATCTTGTTTTATGATATTTATTATATGGAGTTCTCAATACTGATGCAAACGTAAATGGGCTTAATTTAACTAACCACGTTTTGGTGGCTGGTTTTCAGTCTTTCATTTGTTTCTGTTTCAGGTTCAAAATGATAACTATAAAATACAAAAGAATAAATATCATTATTTGATTACATGATACTGCAAAGCCTTCAAGCCTTCGTTTAAACAGCCTTTAACAACTGTGTTGAATAAAGAAAAACATTTTACAGTTAAAGTACTCATCAATAAAGCAGTGTGAAACTGCATTACATCATTAGTATTATCACCATTATGCCATGTTATAATTTACATTATTAATGTATTATATAACATTATATAATTTACATTACCATCAACTGTAGTACCAGAACTCTGCTTCCCAGTCACATGAGCCAAACATGGTTCATCCCTGTATAATTTAACCTCTGAGTAAAGGTCACTTATGTTCAGATGTGTAAATACAGTGGCAAGAGAAAGTATGTGAACCTTTTGGAATTTCATGGTTTTCTGCATAAATTTGTCATAAAATGTGATCTGATCTCCATCTAAGTCAGGGGTATTGACAAATATAATGTGCCTAAAATAATAACACAAAATCAATTCTGATCCCTCATGTCTTTATTGAACACACTCATTCAACATTCAAAATGGCAGTGGAAACAGTAAGTGAACCCTTAGAATTAATAACTGGTTGACCCCACCTTGGCAGCAATAACCTCAACCAGGCACTTCCTGTAGCTGTGGATCAGACCTGCACATCGTTCAGGAGGAATTTTAGCCCATTCTTCCTGGCAGAACTGCTTTAGCTCTGTCATATTCTTTGGACGTCTCATGCGTATGGCTCTCTTCAAGTCATTCCATAGCATCTCTATTGGGCTGAGGTCTGGGCTCTGACTCGGCCACTCCAAAAGGCGGATTTTGTTTTTCTGAAGCCATTCTGTTGTGGACTTGCTCCAGTGTTTTGGGTCGTTGTCCTGTTGCATCACCCAACTTCTACACAGTTTCAGCTGACGCACAGACATTCTCACATTATCCTGAAGAATTGTCTGATATACTTGGGAATTCATCTTCCCCTCAATGATTACAAGCTGGCCAGGCCCTGATGCAGCAAAGCAGGCCCAAATCATGATGTTTCCTCCACCATACTTTACGGTTGGGATGATGTTTTCATGATGATTTGCCGTGCCCTTTCTACACCAGATGTAGTGCTGTGTGGTTTTTCCAAATAGTTCAATCTTAGTTTCATCAGTCCACAAAGCATTTTGCCAATACCGCTGTGGAGTGTCAATGTGCTCTTTTGCAATCTTCAGGCATGCAGCAATGTTCTTTTTACTAAGCAGTGGCTTCCTTCGTGGTGTCCTGCCGTAGATACCCTGCTTGTTCAATGTTTTACGTATTGTAGACTCATGAACAGAGATGTTAGCCAGTTCCAATGATGCCTTCAAATCTTCAGCTGTCATTCGGGGTTGTTTCTTTACCTCATTGACGAGTCTTCGTTGTGCTCTTGGTGTCATTTTGACTGGGCGCCCAATTCTTGGTAGAGTAGCAACAGTCCCAAAGTGTCTCCATTTGTAAAATGTTTGCCTAACTGTAGACTGGTGAATTTCTAAAGTCTTTGAAATCACTTTGTAACCCTTGCCAGCTTTATGTAAATCATCAATTCTTGATCGTAGATCCTCTGAAAGCTCTTTTTGGCGAGGCATGGCTCACATAAGCGTGTGCTTCTTGTGCAGAGCAAACTCCAAAAGTTTGAGGGGTTTTTATCAGTCAAAGTAGCTGTAGTCCACACCTCCAAACTCATTTTCTTAACGAGACTCCAGGTGTGCAAAAACCTGACTCCGATTAGCTTTTTTCAGGTCATTAACTCAAGGGTTCACATACTTTTTCCACAAGCACTATGAGGTTTTTTTGGTTGTTCTCAATAAAGACATGAAATATCAGAAATTTTTTTGTGTTATTATTTTAGGCACATCCCTGCGATGGACTGGCACCCTGTCCAGGGTGTACCCCGCCTTGTGCCCGATGCTTCCTGGGATAGGCTCCAGGTTCCCCGTGGCCCTGAAAAGGAGTAAGCGGTAGAAGATGGATGGATGGATGGATTTTAGGCACATTATATTTGTCAATACCCTTGACTCAGATGAAGATCAGATCACATTTTATAACAAATTCATGCAGAAAACCATGAAATTCCAAAAGGTTCACATACTTTTTCTTGCCACTGTATATTCATTAATACAAATACAAAGGGTTTCTAATGATATATAACAGATGTTTGCAAAGTATTTCGGGTCTGGTTTGTTAATTAAAAAAACAAAGCTTGTTGAGATAGTTGTGGTGACTCAGTGGTTAAGGCTCTGAGTTTCAGCTCAGAAGGTCATGTGTTCAAATCCCAACACAACCAAACTGCTGTGGTTGGGTCCTTGAGCAACGTTCTGCTCAGTTATATCCTAAATGAGCAAATGTACTGAATTGTGTGTTATTTTATACTGTGTAAGATATTACACTACTTTACATTTACAGTTGTTGTTTCACAGTTGTATACTGTGAATTTTTCCAGTACTGTATTTTACTGGTAAACCTTGGTGTTAGTTTTTACAGTATAGGAATAATTAACATTAATCGGGCATAAACCCTGAATGTCAATGACCTTAGCACCGCTTCAGCTGAAAAAACCAAATGGCTTCCTATTCCCATTCCGAGTGCCTCACATCAGATATGAAATAATGACTCCATACATGGTCCGAAGAGAAGTTAACTGAGATCCAGCTTTTGTTTTATTGCAAAAACAAAGCAGTCAGCTATGCTTTATATGTTTTAACATGTTTTTAAAAATATAATGAGTAGTTCTTAACTACGTACAATAATGAACTTTTTGTTCTGTTGTTTCTTAAACTCTCAACGTCAAGTGTCAGTTTTATAATTCTAGCGTCCAGCAGATGGAGTTATAATGTCAGTTACAAATTAGCTGCCTTTTCTTCAACTCAGATGACACCAAGGGATCTCCACACTAATTTACTCTGACAGTGAAGTGGCGACCTGGCAGCATGAAGAAGCCTAACTGCTAATAAATGTAATGGTGGACATTTAAATTCCATACTAGCTTCATTCCCAAACTGGCTCCCTATTCTCGGTATAAGTATGAAATAATGGAATTACACAGTGTGTCAGTGATGCAGCAATAATGACTAAATAGTCTTATTTAAGAACGTTCAGCGGGTGATCCTGAGATTTTTAGGTTTTAGCAAAGACCATGTCTCGTGAATCTTTACACAGATACGATTTAAGATACAATATGTTATCCTATGTAAATGCATAGGTATGTCTACTGTATGTACATGCAGTAACCAATCTGGTATAAAGTTCTAGTTGTTTTGTTCAGCTCTCCCCAAGCATATGTAAACATATTCGTCCAGGACTTGGGAAGACAAAAAAATAACTGTGTTAAATAAATACAGTCCCCTCTGAAAGTATTGGAACAGCAAGAACAATTCTTTTGTTTTTGCTATACACTGAAGACATTTGGGTTTGAGATCAAAAGATAAATATGAGACGATAGGTCAGAATTTTCGTTACCTGATATTTACATCTAGACGTGTTAAACAACTTAGAACGTGGCACCTTTGGTGGCAGTCCACACATTTTTTTAGGTGTGCAAAAGAATCTGAACAGATAGACTTAAAGTAAATTAAAAGTAAATAACACTTCATATTTGGTTGTATATCCCTTGCTTGCAGTAACCTCATCAATCCAGCAAACCACTGACATCACCAAACTGTTGCATTCTGCATTTGTGATGCTTTTCCAGGCTTTTACTGCAGCTTCTTTCAGTTGTTGCTGTTTTTTGGGGATTTTGGGGGGGGGGGGTTCTACCTTCAGGAGGTGAAATGCCGCTCAATTAGGTTAAAGTAGGTTAAACTTCGGTCTTTCCATCACTTTGGTAGAGGTTAATCTCGGTTGCAGAACTTTTATGGATCATCTCTGTATTTCTGTGCGAATTCCAATCTGACGTTCTAATTCTTACTGCTGATGAGTGGTTTTGTATCTAGTGGTACGGCCGCTATATTTCTGCTCTCAAAGTCTTTGAATGGTGGATTGTGAGACCTTCACCCCTGTCTTGTGAAGGTTACTGGTGATGTCACTGACTATTGTTTTTGGGTTTTTCTTCACAGCTCTCACAATGTTCCTGTCATCACCTGCTGTTGTTTTCCTTCCCTGAGCTGTTCCATGTCTGATTGTTAGTACACCAGTGGTTTCTTTCTATTTCAGGACATTTCAAATTGTTGTATTGGCTATGCCCAATGCTTGTGCAATGGCTCTGATTGATTTTCCCTCTTTCCTCAGCTTCAAAGTGGCTTGCTTTTCTCCCATAGACAGCTCTCTGATCTTCATGTTGGTTTATCCTTTTTAACAACAAATGCAGTCTTCACAGGTGAAACCTAGGACTCAAACCAAGAGTAGACGTTCAGATCTATAAATTATTTAAAAATCAGTTTCACATGGCACACCTGAGCTTCAAGAAACACCTTTCAGTCACATATTCCAATATCTCCAATAGTTCCAAACCAGGTAGGTTCAAACAAAAGGTGCCATGTTCTAAGTTGTTTAACACATCTAGATGTAAATGTCCGAAAACGAATGCTGAAATTCTGATCTATCATTTCATAATCATCTTATGATCTCAAACCAAAATGTATTCAATGTACAGCGAAAACAACAGAATTTTAGGACTGTAGAACTGTTCCAATACTTTCAGAGCTGACTGTAATTACTATTACTTACCATGCATGTGGTATTATAAAAAACAAAGAACCTAAAACGAAAGGAAAAAGAACCTGAAAGGAAAGCCATAGTTGCATGGCAGACTAGCAGAGCAATATTTAGGTGTTTTTTTTTCTGTTGTTGATGTTCAGGCAGTTACTGTAAAGGTTTTGCTTCCTTTTTTCAGTGGTGTTTTGAATCATTACGACATCTTTGCTTAAAATATGAAGAGCAACATTTTCAGATGCTAATCTCCAGCTGGGTGTTCTTTCTCTAGCTACATGAATTAAAACTCAGCTCATTTGTGACATATCATAATATTTGGAAATATTACCTTATTTTAAATGCCAGCTCATTTTTGTGCATGCACAAGTGCATTATGTGGATGAAAGCCTAGAGAATATTGTGTAGTAGAATGGTAGAAGCTTTTTATTTATTTATGAGAAGCTATTTTTAGGCTCTCATCCCCTCTTAGATGGATGGTAATAGCAGGGTTTTCACACCATTAGTCAGTCAACATCTGTGACCTTGTTTTTCACAAGACACGCACACGCACGGAAATGCCCTAACGGGATACTGATGAGTCATTTTATCAGTTATAAAGTGGGTTTAACTAAAAGTGTGGCCCTCTGGGTGGTATCGGGGGACATTTGAGGTAAACCTCAAATACGGATCACACTGGTTTAATGTACCCTTACATATTAAATCCTTACATGCATGGTTGATTTTGACTAAATCCTTTGAGTATTAAATGAAATCCACTCTGAACCCATTTTCTACTAAAATATTTGTCATGTGCTTATGTCATTTGTCATTCTGGTACTAATTTGTTGAGAGATTCTGTATTTTCATTATTCCTGAGTTGTTGAGTTAACAATCACAAACATAAGGGATAACTGTCAAGAGCAAGAGCTTCCGTCCTCACTATACTGCAACTCAGCTGGATAGTGATCTACAATATACAAGCCCGGTGGTGGTGATGGTGGTATTAGCATGACAGTTGAAGGTTAGGAAGCTTGTCTGTTTGAGCAGAGTGTACAGATGAGAAGGTGAGAGAGCTAGACAGCCTAAAGGAATAAAGCACCGCTGTATCGCTTTCTTTAGGTAGAGATGAATTTGCACTGGTGAGTATTAGTATTAGTATATAGAAGAGATACAAAAGAGATACAAAAGAGATATAAAAGAGATATAAAAGAGACATAGAAGCGATATAAAAGAGATATAAAAGAGATACAGAAGAGAGACAGAAGAGATATAAAAGAGATATAAAAGAGATACAGAAGAGATATAAAAGTTATATAAAAGAGATATAAAAGAGATACAGAATAGATATAAAAGAGATACAGAAGAGATATAAAAGTTATATAAAAGAGATATAAAAGAGATACAGAATAGATATAAAAGAGATACAGAAGAGATATAAAAGAGATATAAAAGAGATACAGAAGAGATATAAAAGAGATACAAAAGAGATACAGAAGAGATATAAAAGAGATATAAAAGAGATACAGAAGAGATATAAAAGAGATATAAAAGAGATATAAAAGAGATACAGAAGAGATAAAAGAGATATAAAAGAGATACAGAAGAGATAAAAGAGATATAAAAGAGATATAAAAGAGATATAAAAGAGATATAAAAGAGTTACAGCAGAGATATAAAGGAGATATTGTTAGCAGGTAGTCGAACGGGATTGGGGATAATGTAGGAAAATCATTTAACAAAGTGGAAATAGACCAGCATGTTCATTAAAGAAATTTGAATGAAAAAAAGAATGCATACAAAAATAAATATTGAACACCATTCAAGATCACATGTTAATTATTGGAGATTTATATCAAATATTAATTTAATGCCTTTTGTCACCCTGGGTCTAGTCACCTGGACACACTAGTGAGTTACCAGGCAGTCAAGAAGAGTTATAATCAGTTTTAATCACACACACACACACACACACACACACACACACACACACACACACACACACTCACACACACACTTTGAACCTGATGCAGTAAGAATAAAAAAAACCATATGGTCCTGCACAGCAACACACCCGTGCCGGTTTACCACAGGGCGGATCCACACCCACTTTGACTAAAATAACAACATGAAACAACAGCCCATATAACCCCCAGTATGATTCACCATCCTCATCGTCTACGTTAAAAACCTTCCTCTGGATTTGCATTCGGTGGCTTCCGCTGAGTATGTGTTTGATGTACAGCACAGCGACCCTGACCGGGAAACTCTAGCACATGAACATGAATGAGCTCCCTGTACTTAAAGCATGTTTTCTTTTTTATTCTGAAGGACGTTATCTCCTCACAGTGGGAGCACAGCCATACTATCTGCCAACTCTATAACAGTAAATTAGCTTTGGCGCTATTTTAAAAGAGTCAAGTGCTAATCCTCGCTACGGTGGATAATAGTAGCAAATAGGTCAACTGTCAGCACTTCCAGCAGCACTGAAATGACCTGTATGCTTACACAGGCATAAAAAAAGGCCTGATTTTAGAAACCCTAATATAAACTACAGCTAATCTGACTGTGCAGTGTTCAACAACGGTGTCATCTGACGATGAACCGAATGCAAGTACCCATAAAAATAAAGGTGCAGGAAAAAGCTTTCAAGGCACCCTAATGAGGACCATTTATGGCTCCCCAAAGATCCTTTCAGTGTGTGGTTCTTTAACTCTTTTTATTGCTGAGACAATTAATTGTATATTTAAAACCATCTAAGACTTTGTAGGAAATGCTTTGCCAGTTGTTAATTTCTTGAAGGAACCAAAAGAGAAGCCCTTCACGGGACAACTACAGTACAGACGATCAATAAAGCTGGTCTTTAAGAAAACAAACGTTGGACAAAAGGTATGTTGAAGACTCAGAAAACATGTGGAAAAGCGTTCTATGGTGTTTGAGTTCAATTGAACTCAAATATTTTAATTTTAACCTTAGCATAAAGCATGATTGTTGACAGAAACACCCTTAGAACACACAGTGAAGCGCGGTGGTGTTAGCATCACGCCATGGGGAAGCTTTTCTTCAGCAGGGTCTGAGAAACTGATCAGGGTGGAGAGCAAGATGTACTTAGCCAAACACACGACGATCGAAGAAAAGCTGCTGCAGTGTGGAAGAGATGTGAGACTGGGGCAGAGATTCACCTTGCAACAGGACAATGACCCTAAGCATACTGCCACTGGAGTGGATCAAAACCAAAAAACCTGACAAACTGTGAGCAAGAATGAGAGGAATGGGCAGAAATATCAGGACCCAGATGTGCAAAAGAGTTAGGGTTATATATTCTAGAAGTCTTGCAGCTGTCAATGCAGCCAATGTTAGAGATTTTATGTAAATCAAATGGTAAACATGTCAGTTAAGTCATTTTGTATTCCTGGTTGTAACACTACAAAATGTGAACGAGGGGAGAATACTTGCAAGGTTTCAAAATCCCCCTTTTTTTTGCTTAACTATTTTGACAAATGTGAATAGTAATGCAGATTTTCATGCTTTCAAGGCATAATTACTCTTGATTTCTTTGTGTAGCCTCGGGCCAGCAAACCTTGGGGTTTCTAGAGGTTCTCAAGGTTCTCAAGGTTTTGAGGTTCTCAAAAACTTCTAGAGGTTCTACCTGAAACCCTAACTTACTTAAAACTGAGAAACCTTTAGGGTGCTAGATGGAGTGTAGGCAAGCATATGACCTATAATTTTGTTGAATGACCTCTAAGTCATGTAGCCCATACCAGCACAAGGCAGAATACTAGCTAACTAGAGGAATAAAAAAAAAATTCAACTTTTAATACAATTTTCAGTAAATAATGTAAATTATTCCTACTTCATTCATTCTCCTAAATATATGTGGTATTGAAAAGACTTTTAACTTGAAGTTGTTGACTACTAGTCTAATATAAATCTGAAAATGGTTGCAGTTCTGTTCTACACCATATGACAACCCGTGGAAGGAGTTTATTTTTGCTCTTTGTCTTACTTTATATGCATGCATGTAATCAAAAAGCGCCAACTCAGTGGAAATATTGTGAAGTCACTATGAACAAAAGGGTGACATGCGATTGCACTGTTTTCACTCCACGTCTAAAAGCCTGGACTCTTCACTAGTGAAATGTGCAGGAATGATTTGATGGGATTGGCACCCTGTCCAGGGTGTACCCCGCCTTGTGCCCGATGCTCCCTGGGATAGGCTCCAGGTTTCCCCGTGACCCTGAAAAGGATAAGCGGTTTGAAGATGGATGGATGGATGGATGATTTGATGGGCTCCTGTATATGTTGGATGTGACTGTGTTTTAGCTCTGCAACGCTGAACGAGGATGGCACGGTGGCACAGAAGGTAGCGTAGCTGCCTCACACTTTTTGTGTGGGTTCTACATGGGTTCCCTTCCATTTCTCTGGTTTTCTCTCATGTTCCTCTGTATGTTGAATGATATAAAGCGAATACTCGTATATACAGAGTAACTCATTTAAAAGTAAAAAGTGAATCTTTGCTTACCATGCTGAGCTTTTTTGTCATTGTTGTAGCCAAAAATGCTTGCTTTTGCTGTGACTTTTCATTTGTTTAGATGAAATCTGTGGAATTATCTTCAATCTTTTGGATTGGCGAAATTGCAATCGCGCTAAAGAGTTTTGCACGGCCTTCCACAGTGATGTTTGTTGGTAAACGAGACCTTTTATTTGTACTCATGTCCGATACATGTGAATCGAAGAGGGCTTCGGCTGAATGTCCGTTGTGATGATGTCACACGACATGGGCTTCTTGGCCCAAATCTGTGGAAGGTCCGCAGTAAATTTGAGAAAAACAAATCGCCAACTCCTCTGAATATTTCAGAGTTTGCTTGATTTTGCGTTCGTTTCTGCGATCGCAAAATGGTGAAATCCTGGAGAGACTCTTGACGCTGTGTTGATCTGTTAATCCGGGTTCACATGGTACGATTTTGGCCACGATTTGGTCGTCTGAGACAAATCTTGAGAATCCTAAAAGATTCCTAGAATGCCAGGCCAAAATCTGTAGACTTCCCCGAAAGCCGATTAACGGCCGTTGCAATCAAATTTTCCCTCCGATTAAATTCTGTCAGTGTCAGAAGATTTGAGGCACAGTCCTGCAGTGTGGCTTCTCTTAGGTACGAGTCTTCTTGTGTGCGTCCGTTTTTCACGTCTTGACTGTCTGACATTAATGACAACTGAGATCCTACAGTGTGACATGGCTTACAGCGGGGATCGTGTTCAAACAGTCACAAAGTACTATTAAAAATCGCACCGTGTGCACCCGGCTTTACCTGCTGAACTTCTGAATTGAGGATACCATCCAACGATCCCCAATAGGAAGTAGGAAGACATTTGCTTTGGTTACTAGTTAGAACCTCTAGTTGACTGCAGCATAGGATAAATTTCCCCCTAGGTGTGAATGAGCAAACAGACTTCATGTACAAACCATAATGAACTTTCTTTTGCTTTCACACTATCCGGTGTTACCCAGATGAGGACGGGTTCCCTTCTGAGTCTGGTTCCTCTCAAGGTTTCTTCCTCATATCATCTTAGGGAGTTTTTCCTCGCCACCGTCATCACCGGCTCGCTCATTAGGGATAAATTCACACACTTAAAATCTCTATCCTCCATCCATCCATCCATCCATCCATCTTCTACACCGCTTATCCTTTTCAGGGTCACGGGGAAACCTGGAGCCTGTCCCAGGGAGCATTGGGCACAAGGCGGGGTACACCTTGGACAGGGTGCCAATCCATCGCAGGGCACACTCACATACACACTCACACAATCTGTATCCTGTGTTTATATATTTCTGTAAAGCTGCTTTGAGACAATGTCTATTGTTAGAAGCGCTATACAAATACAATTGAATTGAATCGAATTGAACGTGTATGCATGGTTTCTACTTAGAACCATGACAAGGATAAAGCTTTTATTGAAGATGAATGAATGGATGAATGAATAAACACCGAATGAGTGCCTCAGTGCCATGAAACACTGGGCTACATTCAAACACACGTTCCTGTTGAGGTTTAACTTTGAGAATTTATGTATAAATACAGAATTGTCCTAACCGAGTGTGCTTCATGTGCAAGCGGACCGCCCACAACACGACGTCACTGACCACTGTCCAATCAGAAGAGCAGCTTCCATTATCCTAGTCCCGCCCCTTGTTGAGAGCCGTTCCAGGTTGAGCAGTCGGCCAGTGGACTGGTGGATCGCTGCGCGGCTGCTGGAGAGTCCGGGTCCGTGAAGGAACGTCTCCAAACCTGATCAACGGTAAAGAGCGAGCATGGCGGTCGAAGAGGAAGGACTCCGAGTCTTTCAGAGTGTCAAAATAAAAATAGGTAAGTAGCCGAAAAGGAGGAGGGGGTGGGAGTCGCGCGTACTGTCTAAACGTTAGCTAACGGCTTTCAGTTAACGGGTCAAGAAGGCTCGAGCGTTGGCGCGCGACACCACTTTTCCATATTCTAATTCAAAGCACACGCTCGCGCCGCGCCGGAGGTCCAGTGTGCAGAGTGCAACATCATGACTAAAACAAACAAACGACTAAAAACCATGCCTTTCTGAGCGCGTGTGTTTACAGCACACCAAGAATCATCATAATCACGGGCTCTAATTTAACGCTGAAACCGAGCGTGGATGTGTGAGCTGGGGTTAAAAGAAAAATCCCGTCCGGATGGCACACTCAGGCTCACGCGCGCCGGGATTATTTGTAATGTGTTGAAAACATGAAATGCGAGAATCTTTTCCTCCACTGACGTTTCTTCAGGGGTCAGTCCTGCTTGCGCTGGAGAAAACAATGGAAACCTGAATTAAACACGAATTATTGTGCCTTCCCTTCGGTTGTACCACACAGCCCGTGGAGCTTATTGTCACAGCAATGCATTTGCGCGTGCATGCTTTTTTCCTGTCCGCTTTTTTTTCTTCTTCTTTTTTGGTTTTACATCGGCGGTGTCCCAAACCGCATCTGTCTGTGCTGTGTCGTATGCCAGTAGTGCGCAAAAAAGGGTGTTTTTGCATTCATACCACATGCATATATATATATATATATATATATATATATATATATATATATATATATATATATATGCATGTGGTATGAATGCAAAAACACCCTTTTTTCACATTTATACATATATATTTTGCATTCATACCACATGCGCACACACACACATATATATGTGTATATGTATATATATATATATATATATATATATATATATATATATATATATGCATGTGGTATGAATGCAAAATATATATGTATAAATGTACATACACACACACACATATATATATTTGTATGAATGTATATATGTGTGTGTATGCATGTATATATGTGTATGTATGTATGTATGCATGTGTGTATATATGTATATATATATGTATGTATATGTATGCATGTATATATATGTGTGTATGCATGTATATATATATATGTGTATGTATGTATATATATGTGTATGTATGTATATATATGTGTGTATGCATGTATATATATATGTATGCATGCATATATATGTGTGTATGTATGTATATATATGTGTGTGTATGCATATATATGTGTGTATGCATGTATATATATATGTGTGTATGTATGTATATATATGTGTGTATGCATGTATATATATGTGTGTATGCATGTATATATATGTGTGTGTATGCATGTATATATATGTGTGTATGTATGTATGTATGCATGTGTGTGTATATATATATACATGTATATGTATGTATGTATGTATATATGTACTGTATACCACCTCCACACAGCAGAGAGCCCATGCACGTCACAGACCACAAACCACCCAGCAGGATCAGATCTACATCTGACTATTTTTTTTTTTTTTTTTTTACTGTAAAAGCACACACTGGTGAGCCACGTGCTTGTTGTGCGTGCATCAAAACAGCATCTGCATGAAAGATTGCCATCTATTAGATGCAAGATGTCTACAATAACTAGATGCATCGTGTATCATAAGTCTCATGTGACTGCTGGTACGCATCCGACTATTTTAACTGTTTTTCATTCATTGTTGTTCATATGCTCAGCCCTGTGATTGACCATTTCTCCAACGATACGGGAAGAACAAGACTAAATGAGTGCTTGTAAGGTGCACAGTGAATGAACACACCTGTGCTGTAATGAAGTTCACCGTTCAAGTGTATGGATCCGTACAGACTCTCGGTGTGTTCATGAAGCCTGGTTAGTTGGATCAGTTGCAAACGGTTGCAAAATTGCGTAAAGACAGTTGCGTAAAGAGCGTTCGGGCTGCAGGAAGTGAGCATCATCTGTGACTGAAATCATGTTTGGGGGTTATTGCACATTTGAGGCACGCCCTTTATAAAGGAAACCTCACTTACTTTACTAGGTGTGTGTGTGTGTGTGTATTTTGATTCTATCAGCCACCAGAAAACTGTCTGTCAGGGTTTCCTGTTCATACTTTGCATGAACAGTTATTAGTGTATTTGCTTATTGTCCGTGTCACAGAGGATAGCGCTGAGAGGAGCGCAGGTTGATCATATGCAATGCACTGTGTGCGGTCCCAGGTTTGGGAAAGAAATGGTGTACAAAATATAATAATAATAATAATAATAATAATAATAATAATTGGGGCATGGTGGCTTTGCGGTTTGCATATTTGCCTCGTGCCTCCGGGGTCGGGGGTTTGATTCCTGCCTCTACACTGTGTGTATGCAGTTTGCATGTTCTCCCTGTGCCTCGGGGGTTTCCTCCCCCAGTCCAAAGATATGCGTTGTAAGCTGATTGGCATTTCCAAATTGTCCGTAGTGCGTGAATGTGTGCGATTGGGCCCTGTGATGGGTTGGCACCCCGCCAGGGATTCCCTCACCTTGTGCCCCGAGCTCCTTGGAATAGTCTCCACGCTCCACCACGACCCTGTGTAGGATAAGTGGTACAGTAAATGGATGGATAATAATAATAATAATAATAATAATAATAATAATAATAATGTAATTACTATTATGTAAACGGTGGTATGGCTGGCATGGTTGACTATTGCTATTGAGAAGAACAAAAATATATAAAATCAATTATTATATCCCAAAGCCTACCATCAGTACGTAGAGTTTATATACACTTGCTGCACACAACACTCAGGATTCGATGACCAACAATCTCTACTCATTTTGTCAGTGTATGCCTGTGTCAGGAAGAGGAGGGTGTTTGATTGTTTTGCTACGTATACAGAGTTCTCGGCCTGGTTTCCTGAGGGAACATTTGTCTGGAGGAAGCTTCTCGGGGTCGGGAGCTTCTGGCAGGGGGTGAAGGGAGGAAACAGGAAAGCACTCCAGAGCACTTCCTGATAGGTCGAAGGAACTACAAAGCAGCTCGGAGCAGCTTGTTTTCAGTGTTCCCGGGTTAGACTCGGACTAATGAGAACCAGATGGAATCAGAGATTGGCTTTCACACTGAGAGTCCAAACGCTGTAATGCTATTTCTTTTTCCTTTTTTTTTTTTTAAGCAGGCCTGAAACTTTTCATTGCTTAATGCTTTTGCTGAAAAACAGAGTGAAACCGAGCTATGAGACGTGTGGGTGTGGAAGACAGGTTTTAATAGAAGGAGCAGTTTCGTATAAGGGTGCTTAGTGCTTAGTCAGGGGTTGAACTGCAGAACGTGAGAATCAACTCCCCTGCCCCTACTTTAGGAGGAGAAACGAGGCAAGAGGAGGAGGAAGTGTTCCCAGTTTCCACATGGCCTTCCTGGACGTTGATCAGCAGAGTTTGTCCAACACTTTTGAGGGCTTGTTGAATCACCGTGGAAGGCGTGAGGAGGGCTGCTTCACTCGTGACTGCTAATACTGAGATGTCATCTTCAATTAGAAAAAAAAAAGGTTCCTCAATCTTTTCCCAGAGGGACAACTGCAGTACATTGCTAGCGGAACGCTGTTTTCTAATTGCTTTCACACCAGCAGTGATTTTTCGCTTCACAGCACACAACTGTACATCGGTGGCGCACCCTAAGGGGGCTTTCACACGCGCAGTTTAGTCTGAAACAGAGCACGGTTTGCATGAGACATTGGTAATGTAAACGCTGTCATTACGGACCTGGAAGTGCACCGCCGTGCCGAACCCGAGACTACCTGCAGGAGGTGGGCTGGTGCGCCGCGATTCCCGTGAACGTGAACACAACTTTTACTCTGGTCCGCACTCGTTCAGGAAGTAAAGTAGCGTCAGGAAGATCGTTAGCTTCCACAAAGGGAAGGTTGCGGAACACAGGAGGTGTCCACTGCTGTGTATAATATCTGCTGCGCATCCAATCATAGCACCAAAATCGTTTTTTTTTTAAACAAGAATATGGTGAGTCGCGTTGTGTTCTTCGTGTGTGTTTGTGACGGCGTAAGATGAACTCGATAGAATCAAGTGAGTCTGAAACCAGACCCAGCGCTGCAGAGGGGTGCCGGGAACAACCGCACTCGGGTTCGGACCGCAGCAAACGCAGCCAGCGTGAAAACCACCCTGGTCTCAGGTGCCATAGTCTGCCCGATCTGCCAAGTGCGATAGAGCCACGAAAACGATGAGGTGCCAGTATGTACGGTGTAGCCATAACATTCACAACGTTCAACCCCTTGCTGCAGGAGACACCTATGTTTTCTTAGCAAAAGCAGCGGTCGGAGCCAATGGGAATAGAATTCACTGAAGGGGAACGGACCATTGAGTCTCTCTAGGTGACGTGCAAATTCACAAAGTGAGCCGGTAGAAAAGAAGAAGGCAAATTAGCTAGCCTCTCTCACACCCACTACAATCAACACTGCTGACGTTTGGAAATCAACAGTATCTCATGATCAGCTAGCTTAGTTTCTAAAAATAAAATGTCCGTTGGATCTGACCTGGGGAAATTGGAACGGGATAACCATACGCAGAAAAGGTGGAATCAGCTTTTTTGTTGTTTATAAAGAGTGATTTGCGTTTCTGTATGTTCACAGGTTGCCCAGTAATAAAAGTGCAGGATAGGGCATGCTGTGCATCACGCTCATCTATAACCTGCACTCTATAGGCTGTTATAAGCTGCTAATATATATATATATATATATATATATATATATATATAAATAAGTGTTCGATTTCTTTAATATTTTCCTTTCATAACAGTCAGTACATTCACAGGGACAACAATAATCCGATATTAACCCGATTAAGACGATACTCTGATGAAGAAACTAGCATGTAAACAGTGATTATTGATGACCTTAATCCGATTAAAGTCGTACTCGAATTAAACACAAATGGAATTAAGACGTATGGAGTATTCCTGTTTTAGTCGTATTATCGACATGCGTTACAGACACGTACACACCTTAGTCACACTATTAACCTCGTGTGGGAGTTTTCACCGCATTTTGCTGACAGGACACGTACACACACGGCAGCGCTCAACCGTTTAACAGCAAACAAGAGAGCACGGCTGCGTCCCAAACCGCGTACTTACCTGCTATATAGTAGGTGAAATACATGTGTTTCAGCAGGTAAGTATGCGGTTTGGGACGCAGCCCACGTCTTCAAGCAGTCGTCTATTTACACGTATAGCACGACAAATAATTAACCGCACTTGAAGCGTTCGTAAAATTAAAAATAAAAACACCCAAAACTGTATACGGTACCAAAACGAAGACGAGCTGTATGTCGATACGTGAAATTCTGTTGGGACGTCTGATGGCGTGGCGCGGCGCGGTGACGTAATGACGCGTGACATTAATCCATCTATGTTCTATAACGTGTAAAACAGGAACATGACGGGAATATTCTAAAAGCGACTCATGTAAACACCTCAATCAGTATATTGTCTCATTCAGAATAAGGTCAATAATTAGATTACTGCTGTCCATTTAAACATAGTCAGTCATAAAGTTTTAACGACTTCTTTATATATTGTTTTACGTGATATATTTTTATGTAATATTGATCTGTAGACTTTTATGATATTTTTTAGAAGATGTGTTTCATTTAGAAATCCCTAAATGAGCCAAAAATGTTCTTCATGACTGAAGACACCTCTGAAAACGCCTGTGTTCTGCACCGCACCTCCTCCCTTCACCACGTACTGTAACCGCACGCCGCATCGCTTTTAATTCACATGAACTTGAACTCGGCTCGTCTTTTTTATACCGCTCGCCCGCCCATTTTGCATCGCCGTAGATTTCCTCAGTAAACAACGACTAGCTGGTGCCTTGTCAGGTTGTCAGGTCGGTACGCATGGTTCGAGTGTACACATAAATATATCAGTAGAAGTCCATTTCCATCCTTGGTGCTTCACTCACACGCAGTGCGGGCTGGAGGACCGGCTATGGCACACTGGCACTCCGAACTAGTTGTGTATGCACTTTGCCAAAAGGTGGACTGGTTATGCTACTGGTTATGCAGCAGCTGTGAATGTGTGTGTGTGTGTGTGTGTGTGTGTGTGTGTGTGTGTGTGTGCGTGGTGTGATCCACCTAGTGTCCCATCCATCGCGCCAGTACGCGACCCTGTCCAGGATCAAAGGCCTTACTGAAATTGAATAGAACAAAATGAGTGAATGTGAATTCGTAAAGCAGAGTGAAAGTGAGCTGTGAAACGTGTGGGTGTGAAAGACGAGTTTCGTAAAAGGGACTTCAGTGTAGAGACAGGAGGGAGTCGGGCACAGCGCTCAGTCAGGGGTTGAACTGCAGAACGTGAGAATCAACTCCCCTGTCAGTACTTTAGGGGGAGAAACAAGGCAAGTGGAGGAAGTGTTCCCAGTTTCCACATGGCCTTCCTGGACGCTGGCCAGCAGAGTTTGTCCAAAACCCTGCCTCGAGGGCTCATTGAATCGCAGAGGAAGGCGCGAGGAGGGCTGCTTCACATCTGACCGCCAATACCGATGTCATCTTCACTTTGAAGAAAGAAAAATAGGTTCCTCAAGGGTTCTCCACGTAGAAGGTATGCATAGAATGCAGGCACGTTACATCGCTTGCGGAGCGGCCGGTGGCATTTGCAGGTCGAGGAATTCAGAACGTCTGAAATGACTGTGCCGCAAGTCAAAACAAAACTGGTCGATTTATCTGCAGTTTCTCTTCAGTCAGATAAACGAAAGTGTGCATGGCAGAGCTAGACTTCCTACAGTCAGATTTCTGTGGTTTAGACGAGCTATTCCTGTCCTCAGACCTCAAGCAGAAATGGAAATCTCTTTTTCCGCCAGCGTTCTACAGCAGAGGGCCAGAACTACAGGCCCGTCCTCTTCAACACCGACAACAACAGCAAAGCGCTCCGAGCTTTATTGCGCTGGATGCAGGCATTTGCACATAAAACAATGTTCTGCCTCCTGAATGCGTTCAGGAGTTCCTTGCAGTCTAGATCACCACGTCAGCACCACGGGGTTAAAGACAGCGTATGATGACTGCTGGAACCTGCGCTATAACGTGGTGCGATGGTAAAGAGCTTCACGTCCATGACTGCAATGTTACGCTACACGTCCAAACGCACACGTGTGAACGAATCCGCCTGATCCTGGCGTTAACTGTTCCAGTTTTATCTTCAGACCGAGAGAAGTTCTCACGGTCAGCCAGCGTTTGGTGTTGCGCCTCGTTTCTAGTCTAGGGGTGAAGCAAAGTCATTTCACAGGGAGGAAATGACCTCACTTTCCGCACGGTTTTCCTGGCAGCCGGCCAGCAGAGTTTTCCCCAAAACCTCGGGGTTGACGGCTGTTGAATCACTGAGGAAGGGGCGAGGAGAAGGGTTGCTTCCCATGAAAACGAACTGGGGTTTAATTCCGCTGTGTAGAAATGCACGCAGAGAACCTGTCATTCCTGCTCAAGTAAGAAGAACAGACTCATCTATGATGTCTGAACCTCGGGATAAATATTAAAGCATTATCGTACCATTGGGGGTATTGGGGCATGGTGGCTCAGTGGTTAGCACATTTGCGTTTTAAACCCCAGATTGTCATTTTGAACTCCAGCGTGTCGTCAAGTCTATTAAAAGAGCGACAGCAATGAAAACCCTTCGAGGATCTGTTAATGTGAGTGAGGCACTAACTGACCTAGAGGTACAAGACAACATCGGCGCGGTATTAGTCGGTTTAAATAAAGACCTGGGATTGTATGCTACGTTGTAGCATTGAAAACAGTGTTGACGTTTTGACACGTGCATCAGAGAACGTGTAAGAAGCTCTGATTTGAGAAGGAACTCCCTTATAGGGAAGGCTAAGCCCCTAAGACCTGGAGGTTTGCCTGGTGTATCATGTATTTGTTCGATGCCAGTGCAAGTGAGGAATTTTATGAATGGACGGCGTGTCTGGACAGCGTGTCTGCTCTCTCTCTCTATCTATCTCTCTCTCTCTCTCTCTCTCTCTCTCTCTCTCTCTCTCTCCGAGCCCCTGTATCTATTTCTGCAGACGTACACGGCTGCTACCAGAGAATATAACCTCTGCTGCCAGGCCTGAAGCCAGTCATTGGGTTTCACTGTCTCAGCTGTGTAAAGAAATGCCGTGTGAAACGAGAAACCCACTTCCTGTTTTGATCCTTTGAGTCGACGAACTTCGGCGTTCGACACACGGGCCTGCGAGTTTAACGCTTACGAATACCCTTCCAGATGTTTTGCGGGCATGAGGAACTGAAATAACGTGAAAATAGTTGAAGATTTCACGTGAAGGTTCTGTCAGCAGATGTTCTGGACCGAATCGCGATGTATTTCAGTCACACAGACGTTCTGGTTTTACAGCAGCTCGGTTATCAGTTGTGCTGGAATGTACCACACTAGTACCACACTGGCTGGAATGCCTATATTTGGGCATCGCGCCTCTACTCATCAGTTCTCCATGTAAAATGAAGCAGCCCGACAGGATGTCTTTCACATTTTCCTCTCCTCGGCGTCCCACAAACGAACAATAGCGAACGCAGCGGTCCCTGTCGAGTAGCTGCCACAGAGCGCTTCCGAGCTGAGGGCGCACGGCAACAACTCATCTCCATGGGCCTTGTGTCTTTAGCCCGAGATGAGAGCAGTTATTATCAGGCAGATAATAACTGCTCCCCGCCGGGGGGAGGGGGAGGGTGGGGTGCCTATAGACAGAGCTGTCCTAATGATGGATGCACCTCCTCCCTGCAAGTGCCCCCAGGCAGCAGAGCAGAACAAAGCATCCGTGTGTGTCAACTGTCTGTTCTCTGTGTCCTGTGCTATTAATAGCATTAACATTAGCGCTGATCTCCGAAGTGTTTGCCGAAATGCCCAGGCTAATTTAAACGTTTCTCGGCGCTCGTCGAAATGCTCGGCCCACTAACTTCACCCTTCGGTGCCTTCTAAACTACGTCTTGGACGCAGCCTGAAATTCCATTCGTACGATCTCATTTCCTGTTACAGTTCTCCTTCTCTTTTCCCCTGTCTTTCTTGGGTCTGCTCTCATGCCACATCCCCCCCTCCCTTCCCTCCCCTCCCCTCCCCTCCCCTCCCTCTCCCCTCCCCTCCCCTCCCTCTCCCCTCTCAGCTCTCAGCTGTCCCTCTGCTCTGCCATCCCACTCGTCCTTTCTGTCCTCCTCCTTCTACATGGTTGCTGTTGGATTTGTTTGGTTGAGTTCCCAGGCCTGTTTACAGAAAACTCCAGAAACTATAAAAGGGTGAAGCAGGCCTGTGTGCGGTGGTAGCTCAGCGGTTAGGACGTTGGATTACGGATCAGAAGGTCATGAGTTTGAACGCCAGCACTGCCAAGCTGCCTCTGCTGGGCCCTCGAGCAAGGCCCTTAACCCTCAACTGCTCAGCCGTATAAAAAAAAAAAAAAGAGATAAGTGGCTCTGGATGAGGGTGTCTGCCGAGTGTCGTAAATGTAAATGCTTACTTTTATACTCTCCCGGGCAGGAAGGGACTTTTGTTCAAGTTAGTGATTAGTGAAATTAGGGCAGCTTGCCCATGTTCTGTCTGTCCCAGTGGCTGTGATGTAACACACACAAATCTGTTCTGAAGAGGTAACCAGTCCTCGCTAATCGCTTCGCTTTACCAACTCGGGAGCAGTGCTTCCTTCTTCCTGGTTTGCCTCATCACCTTCTTATCCCTCTCCTCTTCTGTCTGCCATCTTACAGTTACATTTATTCATTTAGCGGACGCTTTTATCCAAAGAGAATTAGGAAATACAAGCAAAGCGATATATCAAGCAGAGAACAATACAAAAAAATAGTGCCCCCGTACCGAGATTTATAACCGAGTTCTAGAGTAGAGGCGTAAGAGCCAGAGAAAGTGTTTATTTTTTTAAATAAAGTGGGGTTGGCAGGTTAGGGATTAGTTAGGTGTTCAGGGAAGAGGTGGGTCTTTAGCTGTTTGTTGAAGATAGTGACAGATTCTGCAGTCCGGATTGAGGTTGGAAGTTCATTCACCACTGAGAGACTGTTAGTTTGAATGTTCTGGAAAGGGACCTTGAGCCACGCTGAGTAGGTACTACTAAGCGTTGGTCATTAACCGATCGCAGATTGTGTGAGGGAACATAAGCCTTCAGGAGAGTGTTGAGGTAGGAGGGTCTTGTACATGAGCATCAAGCCCTTGAATTTGATGCGGGCGGCTACAGGAAGCTAGTGGAGTGAGATGAAGAGTTGTTTGACATGGGTTCTTTTGGCTGGCTGAAGACGAGGTGTGCTGCTGCTTTCTGAATCATCTGAAGGGGTTTGATGGAGCTGGCTGGAGGCCCGAGAGTAGTGCATTGCAGTAGTCCAGTTTTGATATGACAAGCGCCTGGACTAGTAGTTGTGTAGCTTGTTCGGTGAGATAGGGTCTGGTTTTCTTGATGTTGTACAGAATGAACCTACAGGACCGTGCAGTTGTTGAACTGTGGTCTGTGAAGTTGAAGCGGTCATCCTGGCTGTCCTGGTTGGCCTGAGTGCGGTTGAGCCGCGCTGTACAGTGAGGTTGTGTTGTATTGAGGCGCCGGCCGGGATGATGAGAATCTCGTCTGTCCCACCCTTTTCTGCTTCTACCTTCACGCCTGCATTCTGCCGGTTGTTTTTACAACACACCAACATTACTGCTTGTTTACAGTCAGTGAGTCAGGGCGATGACACGGGCAGATATCCTGCTTTTCTTTATTATTCGTCGCTCGGTGAACAAGCAGCTTCACCACCTAGGAGAATACATTTCTATTTAAACTACTCCTCTTACAGTCTTTTGCAAAACAAACGTTTTCGTTCGGTGTAAATGTTTAAACATAATGAGCTTGGCGAGGCTGTAAACACAGCGCTGTACATGCTCCGAATCTCCGAGTCTCTGTTTCCCGCACGAGGAACGCGCAGGTGAAGAAAGAAAAAAGTCCCCTCACGATTACTCGATAAACACAAACTCATTCAAAACATTAGCGCATCGAGCAAGCAGCACACTGGAGCTAATAAATGTATCAGGGAAAGTTCTCCACATTCTCTCGCTCTTCTCTTTGTCTCGCTCTCTTCTTTCCACCTGTTCCTTTCTTCTTGTCACACCCCTCCCCCTCCCTTCTTCCTGTCATTCACATTTCCACACAGCATCTCACTTACACCCCTCCTCGCCTTTCTTCACTCTCTGGAGCGCTTCTGCCCCAATTTCCTCTTTCTGTAATTATATTTTACCACCTACACAGGCGTGTGTGTGTGTGCGTGTGTGTGTGTGTGTGAGCACATGCTGGGAAATATGGCAGAAAATATCACGTGAAGACATTTTTTGCAAAACGTGATACACAAATTCCTTATCAAAGTTCCAGCACATTTAATGGTAATGGTTAATCAAAAAGATGTGAAGTGAAGTGAATAACATTCGATTAACTCATTACACTGGCCCCTGTCAAGGGGTGGGATATATATATTGTAGGGAATTAGCCCGGGGGAAGGGCGGAGCACAGACCCACAAGAGACAGGTTGCGGTCAAAATGGGTGTTTTATTTGTCCAAGTGTGAGCTGTCTGTCGTGAGGAGGTGAGGGTGTGAGAGTGCGTGGGGTTTCGTGGGGGTGTGGCTGGCGTTGTGACCTTCTCGAGGTGTGTCGGGTTCCCGAGGCGTTCCCGAGGCGTGTCGGGTTCCCGAGGTTCCCGAGGCGTGGGCGTGGGTCTCCCGTGCTGTCATCCACCGTTGAATGCGATCTCACCACCCGGCAGTCTCGTCCGCACTCGCACCTTCGGGGAGAGAAGGAGAGAGAGAGAGAGAGAGATTAGCGATTGGGGAGAGTATACCGTCGTGCTCAATGTTGGCACGCCTATATGCCGCTGAAGAGCACGCACGGAGTCTGTCTCTTAGCCGCCTTCGTTTCTCCCGTACGGCCGGAAGCGCGTCCTTTTATCCTCCTCCGCCGTCGCCTGAGTGGTGGAATTTTCCCGACAGACTCCCCAATCGCCGGCCGGTGTAGCGTCAACGGTCCCGCCCCACCGTGACGGTCCTTCCGGCTGATGGTGTGGTTGGCACGAGGCTGTCCGCTTCGTGCCGGTGCGGCAGTTGGGGAAGGAGTGACTTTCTTATCATGTGCGCCGGCTGTCGGTCCGTCGCGACAATATATATATATATATATATATGTATATGTATATGTTAAGCAGCAGTTGAACGGTCAGTTGTCGAAGTTGATGTGTTGGAAGCAGGAAAAATGGGCAGGTGTAAGGATCTGAGCGACTTTGACAAGGGCTTGGGTTAGTGTTCCCGGTGTGCAGTGGTTAGTACCTAGCAAAAGTGGTCCTAGGAAGGACACCCGTGAACCAGCGACAGGGTCGTGGGCATCCAAGGCTCACCGATGTGCAAGGGGAGTGAAGGCTAGAATGTCTGCGAAAGCGTCGTTAGAAGATCCGTGTGGTGTAGATCCTGTAAGTTGCGAGGTGGGGCCTCTACGGATCGGACTTGTTTGTCCTGAACATCCCGCAGACGCTCGATCGGATTGAGTTCTGGGGAATTTGGACCCCAAACGAACAGCTTGAACTCTTTGTCATGTTCCTCAAACCCATTCCTGAACAGTTTTTGCAGTGTGTCAGGGAGCATTATCCTGCTGAACGAGGCCACTGACATTAGGGAATATCAATGCCATGAAGAGGTGTACTTGATCTGCAGCAATGTTTAGGTAGATGATACGTGCCAAAGTAACATCCACATGAATGCCAGGACCCAAAGTTTCCCAGCGGAACATTGCTCAGAGCATCAGACTGCCTCCTGGTGCATCTTGGTGCAGTGGAGCAACGCACCCGGACGTCTACATGATGTAAAAGAACGTGATTAATCAGACCAGGCCACCTTCTTCCATTGCTCCATGGTTCTGATGCTCACGTGCCTGTTGTAGGTGGACAGAGGTCTGCATGGACACTCTGAGCCCCATACGCATCAACACCCCATCGTCACAGAGCGGTGTAACACACGTGGAGGAAAGCACTATCCGCCGTCTTCCACGTACATGAGCTTACACGCGCCCCTGATCGGCTAGTATCGCTGTGATTGACAGGGGACAGAGAACACGGCGTCCCTCCCCCTCAGACAGCACTGCCAGGTTTCTCTCTACGACTCCTGGTCATGCAAGGCTGGGACATCGTCGGGGATTTGAACGCTTTTCTCGTGCCACTCGGGAGCCCCGGATTGTCTTCTCGTCGCCTTCATTTCGGAACTTTTACGCTCCACTGCATGTGTAATAAAGGTTCGTTTGGCACAGCCATGTGAAAACATGAAGTCCACTTCCTGAAAGACAAAAAAAAAAAAGAAAAGGTCTTACTATGATGAAAGGTCTCTTTCTTTCTTGCTTTCTTTCTGCTCCTTCTGTGAAAAGAGATTAGAGTGAGTCATTGCGGCCCTCAGGGGAACCGACGGGAAGAGAATTGAAAGTGGAATAGACAGACAACAGCTGTGGAGGAAGAGAACACGAGGAAGAGAAATAGATTCAGATGTAAAGTGATGCGGCACCGAGAGACGCAATGAAAGGACCAAGGAGACGTTACGGCTTGCAGAGGAAGTGTTTATTTTCTGTTGTCTTATCACACACACACACACACACACACTTTCCATTTCTCTCTCTCCCACACACACACACACACTTTCCATCTCTCTCTCTCTCTCCCTGTCTCACACACTCACACACACACGTCTGTGGACAGGGGAGCCATACACAGAGACTGACTGTGTTGCCTCCCACCAAGAAAACAAGCACTCCTAAAGACACACACACACACACACACACACACACACACACAGTGGGAGAACATACACAGAGACACGGCAGGCCACACTTCGAGACTAGCTCTCACTTCTCTCTCTCTGTCTCTCTTTATCTTTCTTCTCCCCTCTTCCTCTCTCGCTTTTCTTTGGAAACAAAGGGGAAACCAACAGAGGGCACTGAGGGTTGCACTTCCTGTTGTGGTGTTTTCCTGTGGCGCGGAGACTCGAAGCGTCTGGCTTGGGATTACTCAGAATAGAATGTGTGTGTGTGTGTGTGTGTGTGTGTGTGTGTGTGTGTGTGTATACTCATTAGTCATCTTGTGTGACTACTCTCTTTGTGGGTTGATGGATCATAATGTGTCATCATTGATCATTCCTGCAAGTCTCTTCTTGTTGTACTTGACTGGCACACACACACACATGCACACGTGCACACACACACACACACACACACACACACACACACACACACACTGTAATCCTATGATTATGATTGTCATCATTTCTGAGACAACCTAAAAGATGTAATCCAGGCAGGATCTGTGATTATGTGTGTGTGTGTGTGTGTGTGTCTGTTTGTGTGTGTTTCTGTGTGTGTGTGTGTGTGTGTGGGGGGGGGGGTGATGAAGGAACAGGATACAGAGAGATTTCTCGAGATCTCTGATGGCCGGATGTCATCATGGCCCTGATCCTCTGATGTCACTTTTTGCCATGCTTGAGTTGCTCTTTGCTTAACACTGACTCCAATATGAAATACTGATTCTTACAGTTCCCTCCATTAATATTGGCACCCTTGGTAAATATGAGCAAAGAAGGCCGTGAGAAATTGTTTTTATTGTTGAACCTTTTGATCATTTGTTCGAAAAATTCAGAAAAATTCTCTCCTCTCATGGATATCAAACAATTGTAAACACAACACAGGTTTATCCAAAAAATCTATTTGTTAAATATAGGTGTGCAACAATTATTGGCACCCTTTTAGTCATTACTTTGTGCTAGCTCCCTTTGCCAAGATAACAGCTCTGAGTCTTCTCCTATAATGCCTGATGAGGTTGGAGAATACATGGCGAGGGATCTGAGACCGTTCCGCCATACAGAATCTCTCCAGATTCACATTTCGAGGTCCACACTGGTGGACTCTCCTCTTCAGTTCACCCCACAGGGTTTCTATGGGTTTCAGGTCAGGGGACTGGGATGGTCATGACAGGAGCTTGATTTTGTGGTCAGTAAACCATTTTTGTGTTGATTGTGATGTATGTTTTGGATCATTGTCCTGCTGGAAGATCCAACCACGGCCCATTTGAAGCTTTCTGGCAGAGACAGTCAGGTTTTCATTTAATATCTGTTGATATTTGAGTCCATGCTGCCATGTATCCTAACAAAATGTCCAGGTCCTCTGGCAGAAGAACAGCCCCAAAACATTAAAGAGTCACCACCATATTTAACCGTGGGCATGAGGTACTTTTCCATATGGCTACCTCTCTGTGTGACAAAACCACCTCTGGTGTTTATTACCAAAAAGCTCTATTTCAGTTTCATCTGACCATAGACCCCGATCCCATTTGAAGTTCCAGTAGTGTCTGGTAACCTGAAGACGCTCGAGTTTGTTTTTGGATGAGAGTAGAGGCTTTTTTCTTGAAACCCTTCCAAACAGCTTGTGGTGATGTCGGTGACTTCGGATTGTAGTTTGGGAGACTTTCTGACCCCAAGACATAACTAACTTCTGCAATTCTCCAGCTGTGATACTTGGAGATTTTTTGGCCACTAGAACCGTCCTCTTCACTGTGTGTTGAGACGATATAGACACACGTCCAATTCCAGGTTGATTCATAACATCTCCAGTTGACTGGAACGTCTTAATTATTGCCCTGATGGTGGAAATGGGCGTTTTCAATGCTTGTGTTATTTTCTTATAGACACTTCCCATTTTGTGAAGCTCAACAACCTTTTGCCGCACATCACAGCTATATTCCTTGGTCTTACCCATTGTTATGAATGACTAAGGGAATTTGTCCTATGTGTTACCTCATATTTATACCCCTGTGAAACAGGAAGTCATGGTTGAACAATTTCCTGTTCCTAGTCACCCAGGTGTACTAAAATAAATGTAAAATATCAATGGGAACGAATGATAGCATAGGACCCAGATTTTGGTAATGCTTTACAGCAAGGCTGTCCAATCTTACGTGCAAAGGGCCGGTGTGTATGCAGGTTTTCATTCCAACCAAACAGAAGCCACGCCCGAGTCTACTGAAAGCCAAGATCAACTGATTAAACAGATGGAATCAGGTGCGGCTCCTGCACCCACACCGGCCGTTTGCAGATAAGATCGGACACCCCTACTCTACATTGTTTAACACATAATTTAACAAATCAGCATTAACAAAAACCTCAGCATTAACACACCATCAGTAGCATTAACAAAGCAGTTAAGCCCTGAATTAACTGTTGGGTTTTTAAAAAAAATAATACCCCAAACAAGCCAAATAATTGCAGTTCAAACCATCATAAATTCCGAACTGAGCCCGAAAAGCAAACTTTAGCATTTACACTTGGAATAAATGACACCTTCGGTAAATCATCAGCATTTAGAAACTTGACGTAGTTGACTTCTTTGCTCATTTATATACATTTATGTTTAGATTGGCTTGAACAAACATTAGTCAAGACACTTTGTATTTCATTGACATTAAAATAAATGATGATGATGAGGCGTCTTTATAGGTTGGGGTTGGAGGTTGGGGTTAGGAAGTTGGGGTCAGAGCGCAGGGTCAGCTATAATACAGCGCCCTCCAGCAGAGAGGGTTAAGGGTCTTGCTCAACGGCCCAACAGTGGCAGCCTGGCAGCGCTGGGGCTCGAACCCCCGACCTTCTGATCAGTAACCCAGAGCCTTAACCACAGATAATACATATATATATATATATATATATATATATATACACAGTATATAAATATATTATATCAATTAATATCAATTAATACACACGTTCACTCAGGTACATACTTTGTTAGCATCACTTATGGTTTGTTAATGTTAGTTAAGAGAATCTTAATGTAAAGATTTACCACCTTTGAATAAAAATGTAATGTAAATATAAGTAATGGAACTTAAGTCTTTCACAAACTTAGACGATTTGTGCGTTCAAATCATGACGGAAAGATCGCGTTTGAACGTACACGAAGGCCACCACAAAGTAGTGATAACAAGTGGGAAACTTTTCCTCTGCGCCCTCGAGTCTCTGAGTCGGGGGCGTGCCCGTAAGGAAACATGGCAGCGTCTGTAGTTGTCGGTAATTTTGTTGAAATCGAATGTTTACTCGCATCAGAAGCTGATTTGAGTTATTATGTGTTTGGTATAGGCAGCAAGTTATTTATTATTTATTTACAATAAAATAAGCTAATTCGCTGCACAAAATACGACACAGTTACGATACAATATGTACGTTTTTACATTGGCTTCATATATTGGTTAAATATATATAAAAAAAAAAGCAAAACACACCTCATGCGCATTCTTTGTTCTTCAAGTAGAGTTAAAAAAAACCTTACGAGAAAGTACACCGCCGTCTTGCTCCGAGCAAAGTGACTTGAACGCTCCTGATGTCGTAATCACGACTTCCCGACTCGTAAAGACGAACTTCCCAGGAGGACTTGAACGCACACTATAACACGTAAAGAATAACACGCTTCGGACCGTGCTGTTATCTGTAAATAATACACACCTGGGTAGTGTGATACGCTTCTCATCAGGCCGTGACCTCCCAGAAGTGTTTTATTTTCATATAACAGCACGGTCCGGAGTGTGTTATTCCACTTACACCACGGCGAGTTGCCGACAGTCGCACTGTTCCATTTGTTCATAATCAACACGTCACATGGGTAATGGTTTGTAGTTAGATTTAATGTTGTGCACAAGTTTGTTCCTCTTATTACTTTGTTATAACTATGATAAATAGCCATTCTCTCTCCAGCCTCTCCTTTTGGACTCAATGAAACAAGCAAATAAAATAAAGGCAGCTTGTGATTTTACCAGAAAGCATAAACTTTTCTGTCCTGAAGACTTTCCCCTGCTGGGACACTTTACAAAGCACTGACACTCGAGACTCCTTCCATAAATGTTAAATGAACTCCTAACAGACAAAACAAAACACAAACAATCACGTCACCACAACAATGACGTGAAAACACGACTCCATCCAAGTCTCTGTGCATGAGTGTTACTATGGAAACAACACGGTATTAGAGCTCGTTAACATTAACCTGTCATTCGCGTTACTGTCCGAGCGGTCCAGCCAGATTCATGACATGAACCACGTGTGGTATAATTCATTCGGATAGCAGTGAACCAAACGGACAGAGCCTCCGGATTTTTCCCGATCGCAGACATGAACGCAAAATCAAGGAAACGCCGCAATAAGCGCAGGAACTTGCGATTTTTCAAAATTATGGCAGATTTTCGGCAGGAAGTAAGTCTGGAATTACGTAGGTTAGTGCAGGAAGTAAGTCTGGAATTACGTAGGTTGGTACAAGAAGTAAGTCTGGAATTACGTAGGTTGGTACAGGAAGTAAGTCCGGAATTATGTAGGTTGGTACAGGAAGTAAGTCCGGAATTACGTAGGTTAGTACAGGAAGTAAGTCTGGAATTACGTAGGTTACTACAGGAAGTAAGTCTGGAATTATGTAGGTTGGTACAGGAAGTAAGTCCGGAATTATGTAGGTTGGTACAGGAAGTAAGTCCGGAATTACGTAGGTTTTTACAGGAAGTAAGTCTGGAATTATGTAGGTTGGTACAGGAAGTAAGTCCGGAATTACGTAGGGTAGTACAGGAAGTAAGTCCGGAATTATGTAGGTTGGTACAGGAAGTAAGTCCGGAATTACGTAAGTTAGTACAGGAAGTAAGTCTGGAATTACGTAGGTTAGTACAGGAAGTAAGTCTGGAATTACGTAGGTTAGTACAGGAAGTAAGTCTGGAATTATGTAGGTTAGTACAGGAAGTAAGTCTGGAATTACGTAGGTTAGTACAGGTAGTAAGTCTGGAATTACGTAGGTTAGTACAGGAAGTAAGTCTGGAATTACGTAGGTTAGTACAGGAAGTAAGTCTGGAATTACGTAGGTTAGTACAGGAAGTAAGTCTGGAATTACGTAGGTTAGTACAGGTAGTAAGTCTGGAATTACGTAGGTTAGTACAGGAAGTAAGTCTGGAATTACGTAGGTTAGTACAGGAAGTAAGTCTGGAATTATGTAGGTTAGTACAGGTAGTAAGTCTGGAATTATGTAGGTTGGTACAGGAAGTAAGTCTGGATTTATGTAGGTTGGTACAGGAAGTAAGTCCGGAATTACGTAGGTTAGTACAGGAAGTAAGTCCGGAATTATGTAGGTTGGTACAGGAAGTAAGTCCGGAATTACGTAGGTTAGTACAGGAAGTAAGTCCGGAATTACGTAGGTTGGTACAGGAAGTAAGTCTGGAATTACTAGTGACTCATTTCCGCTGTTCAGAATCGGTTCCTTCTTTTGGGAGTCAATAACTTGGTTAGTCGTGCCCTTTGATTTTTGAAACTTTGCGGAATTTTTACAGTCACGAACAGCGCTGTAACACACTACATGAAAGGTAACATCTGAAAAAGCACAATGGGTGCACTTTAAAGCTCGTTTCTCACATCTCACACCTGTATGTGCAGCGTTTTAGGCGAACACACCGGTTTCCTTGTCGGTTCTACTCGAGCGCTTTTTATACCGTGTCACATGGTAAACTGGAGTATATCCATCAGTCGGTATCAGTTCAGAAATACCTGAAATGACATACCTGACCTTGACAGAGTGTGTTTTTCATTACGGGATCTGTTTTCTGTTCCTGCGCATTAGGCAGTGTTTAACTGATTCTTGACTGTAAACGGTTTGAGACCAAAAAGGCGTTATATAAAGTCTTTCCCATTCCACAGCTGCCTTTAAACACAGCCTTTGAAGAGAAATCTAACTGTAGCAGAAGATTTCAGTTCGTTATGCTAAGCTGGGCTAATCGGTACCAAATGTCGAACTCCTCTACAGAGGCAGTAGATGAGTGTGTTAGTGAGTGTGTTAGTGAGTGTGTGTGTGTGTGGGGGGGGGGGGGGTGATGTTGCTGCAGGGACTGGATTTAGGCAGACACAAACATATGGATATACACACACCACATTACAGCCGCACTTCCTCCTGTCGGGTATTCATCCCGCACTACTAGACAGACCACATTCTTCTGCCTGGGTGTGTTGTCGCACGTGGCTGTGGCTATTGGGTTCATAAAGGAACCATACTGCACGGATCCTTTTAGTTTACACACATGGAAACTGACTATAAACGATCTCAAACCTGATTTGTTTTAGCGTGTGTGTGTGTGTGTGTGCATACAAATGAACAGTTACAAATGAATCAATTTACACGTATGAGACAGCTTCCCTAAGTACGCTATGAGTCCATTCGATTTGATTCACGAGTCACGTAGAGATTATTATCCGATTCTTTATCTTGCCGTCTCTCGCTGTTTGATTTTTCCACCGTAATGCATTGACGCTTTTAAAGTATTACATTTGCCACCACTATCATTAAATACACTAGGCATAATGTTCAAAATAAAGTTTCAGATTTCATGTTCTACTTTTAGCAGCCTAATGATCGTCTGTCAAAACCCAGAGTTCCTGAACATTCTGGCTGCACGCTTAGTGTACATTAGTTCTGCCTTTTATGCCTTCTTTTAAATGAATAATAATTCATTCCACAATTCTGAAGGAAATGCAAATAAAAACTTTATTCTCTCCATTTCAGCAAGTTGTTTGACAGTAACTGGTCTCATACACACAAAACACGTCACTCAAATTAACATGAACACATGAACTCCATTCTGAAGATTAAAGTAAGATTATTAACTTATCGAATGATATTAATTCATATTAACATTGACTGAAGTGTAAAAATCCTCCTGTCAGTCTCACGTTCACTCTCCACAAACAAAAACATTTCTACGTCATCATTAACACCCAACTGGTCATATATAGAGCTAATATACGTTCTTTTTTTAATGATATGAACTCATATTAACATTAACTGGATATGAAACATACTAATCTACAAATATATTTTTCTGCGCAGTATATACTTTTTCGTAAACTCCTCTTCATTTAAATCTTTCAACGGTGTACTGGCGCTTTAATTCAGCTCGAGCAGCGCCGGGGGGGGAAATATTTAGACTCGACGCCGAAACTCCCGCTTCACTGCTGCTCACTCCCGGTGTAAAAGTTGAGCAGTGCAGAGATTACAGAGATTACAGACTACTTATTCCAGAAGCGAGTCTGGAATAGGTGCACTTTAATGTATAACCGCTGATTATGTGTACAATAAATATACGTATAATTGTTGTTTCCCAGCACGGGAAAGTCTTCAGGACAGAAGAGTCGCTCTCCAGCGCTTTCTGGTTCCTCAGTAAAACGGCAAGTTGAGTTATTGTTGTTAGAACATAAGCGAATACAGCGACTAACGTGTCTCTGGGACGTTCTACAACATATCTTTCAACCATTTCACTATAAAAACCTTCAAATCTGTGATGTTAATAAACTCAAAATTCAAATCGAATTATTATTAATCGTGTTGATGTAATCTCCACGGAAACAGGAAGTCAGGGCGGTACATATGGAGTGACTCCTCCCCCTTTTTAAGTCGCCGATAGGGTTTCGCTTACCTCACAGCCCGGGCTAATCCGTACTTGACAGTTTAGTGCTGGATATTTATAACGTCGTGGGCGGGACACTTCAGATTCTAAAGAGCATTCGATTGGACAGAAATGTCCAAAAGTGCAGAATGATGTCATCAGAATTGTTGCTCCGTATTGGTGGTAGAAAGAGACTGTCTGTTATTTTGAACGCGTATGTATCTTCTCAATGTGAATCTTGGCGTTGTTTTGGAGCGCACTACTACCTTAGAGATGACTTTCAGGCATGACGTGTTCATACTAAAAGCCACGACGCTTTAGCAGTATAGCCGCATCATAGGTCTCGTTCATATTTTAACGCACCGGAATAAACCTATAGACGTCCGAATGAGCGTGTGCTGATAGAACGAATACTTACTGAACGCATTACTGAGTTACTACCGAGGAGTTTTTGACCCGGCGCTTCTCACATGCCTTTTCAAACACTAATGATGTGCTCTAATGTGCTGCAGCTTTTTCGACTTTGTGTAAAACTGCCACTGTGTTAATCCCATGGGCTTTAAGACTTTGAGTCATAACACTGGAATCGGGAAAAACTGACTATTCACACACACACACACACACACACACACACTGGATGACCACTTTCCTAACTGAGCCCATCTTTTGTTGTTTTGCTCTTTAGGAGAAGCCAAGAACATCCCTCCCTACCCCGGGCCGAACAAAATGAGGGACTGTTATTGTACGCTGAACCTGGACCAGGAGGAGGTGTTCAGAACCAAAATCATCGAGAAGTCCTTATGGTGAGGGATCTCCGTCGTTCTTTTCATTCCATGATGCCATTCGGCCGCTCGCCCTCATTCCTCCATACTGTGTGTGTGTGTGTGTGTGTGTGTGTGTGTGTTGGGGGAAGGGAAGTCTGTGGTTAATGTGATGTGGAACACAGGAAGGAAGGACTGTGGTCATTCTGTGTGGTAGTTCCTTGTCGAGCTGGATTATGAAAATCCAGTGAACCGTGAGAGTGTGTATGTTGGAAGGAGGAGTGGATGATAGGTGTGTTTAAATCATCTCGAGACGCCAACCCCGAGCCCGTGTGAGTGTATCGAGAGATCAGTAATCATGTAGGACAAGCACAGTCACACAGTGTTTCCTCTCTAACGACGAGGAAGAAGAATAGACAAAACAAACACAAATGGAAAAATGTCAAGTGTGGGTGTGTCTTCATGGAAACGAACCACTTTAACCGTATCAGACCTGCTGTGACTCTCACCGGACAAACTCCTTCACTATAGATACAGTGTTTTCACACCGAGAGGAGATCTACAGGCGTGTGAAAAAATAAGCGCACCCCATGGAAATGGTCGGCTTTTTTTTTAAATGGTCTATTAACACAGTTGAAATACTTGAACAAAACCACATGAAAATGAGCTTTTTCAATCATTTGATATTCTTCTGTGGCAAGAGTAAATACGCCCTTGGCCTCAGGAGCTAGTATTGCCCCCTTTAGCAGAAATAACTTCTTATAGGTGTTTTACATAATCGTCCACCAGGCTTGCTGGAATTTTTGACCACTGTTCCCTCTTCTTTGAGGGTTTTCCTGCATGTGCTGCCTGTTTCAAATCCCCCCACAACATTCAAATCCGGGCTTCGACGAGGCCATTCCATAACCCTCCGTTTCTTCTTTTTGAGCCATTGCTTGGTGGTGACACTGTTCAGATCATTATCCTGTTGAAAGGTCCACTTTCTGTTCAACTTCAACTTTCGGACAGAGGGCCTCACATTATCTTCAAGCACTCTTTGATATGATGCAGAATTCATAGATGAATTAATGAATGCAAACTCTCCGGTCCCTGAGGCAGAGAAGAAACCCCAAACCATAACATTTCCACCACCGTGCTTCACAGTTGGTATGAGGTGCTTCTCCTGAAAAGCTGTCTTTGGCCTGAGCCAAACATGTCTGCTGTTACTGTGGCCAAACAACTCTATCTTTGATTCATCTGTCCAGACCACATTATTCCAAAAGGCCTGGTCTTTGCCTATATGCTCATTGGCAAACTGTAGTCTTGCTTTAATGTTCTTTTTAGGCAGCAAAGACTTTTTCCTGGCACGCCTCCCATGCAGGTCAAATTTGTGCAATCTCTGCACAAAACTTCTAAAATTCTGATTGTAGAAGCATGCACTTTGACACCAACAGTTGCAAGACTTACTCACAGATCCTGTGATTAAATTTTGTGGTTCTTGGAGACTTCTTTTTCCATCAGACGGTCTGCTCTTGGGCTGAATTTGCTGGGATGGCCAGTCCTGGACCAATGGGCAGTCGTTTGAAATCTGCACCATTTGTAGATGATTTTCCTTACAGTGGAACGATGTATTTCAAATCATTTGGCGATCTTTTTAAATCCCTTGCCAGACTCATAGACATCCACAACCTTTTTCTTTCTGAAGGCCTTACAGAACTCTTTAGATCTTGGCATGATGACACACCTCGATAACAAAGGGAACACCAGACACTAGATATGAGAGGGATATAAATAAGACCGGTTCCACCTGCACTCCCTGAACAGGTTCTAATCCCTGGAACCCGATCTTCAACACCTGATTCTAAAATTTATGGATTCGAAGGTGTGATAAATGTAGGGGTGTACTTATTTTTCCATGAATCTGTTTTTTTTTTTTTTTGTTCATTAAAATTGTGAAAATTACTACAAAATGTCAATTTTATATCATTTGATATATGAGTGTATCACTTTTATTAACACGCACCGTTTCAAAGAGGATGTTTCAAATGTCTGCTTGTCCAAATATCTCCAAAAAAAAAAACCGATTTCCATGGGGTGTACTTATTTTTCCACACGACTGTATTATGCTCACTAGCAGGATCAGTTTGTCAGTGCAGCCCATTCTCTTCTATCACCGCTGTAACGCGTGCTATTGTGGAACAATTCATTCCGCAGGTCTTTCAGAGGCTTTGAAGCGCCAGTGGCTTCCGATGTAGGTGTGTAAGGGTTAAAAGCATCGTAGTTCTTTAGTTATGTTTGAAATGTATTTCTTAGGGCAGTGAGGTTTATCTGTTTACAGATTACACATGTGCCAGTGTGTGTCAAGCACGATTACGACCCTGATAGTAATCTGGTAATGTCCGTTCTGACCGATGGTGAAAGTTTCTCTCTGTTTCTCTCCGACCGCAGCCCATTCTACGGTGAAGACTTTTATTGCGAAATCCCGCGCAGCTTCCGCCACCTCTCCTTCTACATCTTCGACAGGGACGTCTTCAGGAGGGACTCCAGCATCGGTGAGTCTCAGCACTGGGTCAGCGCACATCGTTCAGTCCACGCTGCTCAGTTTGTAGCAGTAACAGGAACACGCTCAGTAGGAAGCCGATCCGATCTCTGAGGCCAATCAGTGTCCGGTGCTGAATCGTACGATGGGGAACAGGACAGCGTTGAAGCCTCGATGAAGCAAGGATACCGAATTTTAATACCTTTCCAGGATAAAAAATCGATCGCATTAATGAACAATGTCGGATTAGTCATTAAGAGAATGTCGAAACACCTTTGTTTCCTCTCCATCAGAGGAATTGAGAACGTGTAGATTCACGAACGAACGAAAAAAAAAAATGAAAGGAAAACGTCACGGCTTCGGTAGGATTGTAGCAGAAATAGCTTTGATGTAGCTTCTTGTACACTGCGGGAACAAAATGAAAAAACACGCCCACCGAGTAGCCAAGCTGCACAGCAAGGTTTCGAAATTTTAGTCAGTGACGCACTTGTTTTACGCCCAGTAATCATGTGCCTTGTAGAGTATAAGTCCGGTCACGACAACTACGTTTGTTGGACGATATATTATCCCAGAAATAATCCCGATATGTGATATTATTGTCATTTTAAAATCAATTTTACGCCACCGGTATAACGATAATACGATAGTAGAATAAAGCGCGTACACCCTTTCAAACAGCACTGAACTTTTCATTCTTAAAAAACCTTCAGACATTAGTAATGGAATGTCAGAAACAAGTTTGTTTTTGTCTTCTGATGCAAACGTCCTTGAAATTTAGTCACTATTTCATCGTCATGTTTATCCATTTATTTATTTATTTATTTATTTATTTATTTATTTGATGGCACTCCGGAAGACGCCCTCATCCAGAGCGACTTACATTTCCCTCGTTTATACCTATAGAATATTGATTATATTTATTATTTATTATACTATATCTAAGCGTTTGAGGGTTAAGGGCCTCGCTCAAGGGCCCAGCAGTGGCAGCTTGGCAGTGCTGGGATCTGAACTCACGAGCTACCACTGACACATATTTACTCATTTTAGTCAGTTTTACTGGCATCGAATATTAGACAACGGCATTTTATAATTGATGAGAAAAATGACATCGCACATTTTATATATTAACTTAAACAACATGTGAAAATGCCCTTGTTATGAAAACCTGATCTACTGAAATGTTATTATTATTATTATTATTATTACAGTGAGACACTACTGTAATACAACATTGTGAATTCTTTATGCTTTATTCATTGTGTGTTTTAGTGCGACGTTGCAGAACGAGCGTATTCACGACGTCACACTGTTCTACCTAACACTTTACTCAAGTTCAAGGTCACTTGTGCATTTGTGTTATTTTGTACAGCAGCGAGTTGTAATATTAGGTTTATGTTGTGTAAATGTCTGATTAATCTCGTGTGTGTGTGTGGGGGGGGGGGGGGGGGATGCGTTTGTGTGAGATAATTAACCGGCTCGTAAAGCGCTTCGGTTTACCGCTGCTCATTCACTGTTCATCTTCAGCTCATGCAGCTTAAGCGGCTCACTCCCCGACTTTATTGACTCTGACTGGATTCTTTGAAACGCTAGAATTATTCTTTCTAGATTTTTCTTCTTAAAAAAACTTTTAATGCATTGTTAATATCTTGCGTGTTGTCTTTTTTTTTTTTTTTTTTTTTTTCCCTAACAGTATGTTTTAATTAAAATCGGTGCTAGTGCTTGCTACACATCTTCCATTCAAATACAGTTTTTGCGTCTGTGCATTTCTATCTGAAATTGGAGGAATGTTAAAAGTTAGAATTTGACTTTGCCAGCCCTAGAGCAGACGAGACGACAGACGCAGCGCGAACGGCCGAAATGTCGGCGACGTTCATTCATGATGTGAACAAACGCGCGTGTAAACACAACGGGAGATATCGAGGTCTCGAAAACGCTCGCTGGCACGTACATGTATCTTACGATGCGTCGAGAGTGTTATTATTGTGACAGGCCTGGTCTACACATGATAATATAATGAGAAGAGCGGCTTCCGGGGTTGCAAGGGACCCTACGTAATATCCCGGACACACGAGTAACTTTACGAGGTACAACGTAAACTCCTTAACCATGAATTAGGTTAAAATAGTGGGTACAGTTAGCTTTAACTGGTTAATGAGCTTAAATTGAATAGACCTATTACCTTTACAATCAAACTACGTTATTAAAACCCACTGAAAAGGGGTATAACGCGGCTACGTTCGCTAACAGGAAATAATTCATCAGTTCAACTTGAGGAATGATGCAGGTGATGGCTTCAGATGATGAGAAATGGTAGTTGTTATATATATCTAATATTGTCCAATAACGCACTCCTCATCAGTGTTATTGTTTTTCATTTCGATTATGTTCTAGGCTTTGTAATTTCGAGGAATATTAAAAGCAGTCGAGAACGTCATTATTGTGACAGGACTAGTAGAGGAATTGTAACAAAAGCAAAAAAAAAAAAAATCCTGAGGGAAAAAACAGTGTCTGAGACTGAAAATGATTTCATTCAAACGTTTCATTTGACACCGAATTGGATTTGTAATGCCAGTTAATCGCTATTGATTAATCAGCAGCGGCGGGTTTGGGAGACATGTGGAAAACCGCTAAACAACTTCTGAGAAAAATATCAACCGCAATTAATTTCACATCATCCAGAGATAAAAATGGTAAATGGTCTGCACTCATATAGCGCTTTTATCCATAGCGCTTTACGCTGTGCCTCGTTCACCCATTCACACACACCCCAATGGGAGCAGAGCTGCCATGCAAGGCGCTAACCTGCCATCGGGAGCAACTTGGGGTTCAGTGTCTTGCCCAAGGACACTTTGGCATGCGGAGTCACGTGGGCTGGGAATCGAACCGCCAACCTGCTCTACCACCAGATATTCGAAGGTCACTGTGGTAAGGAGCTTGATGGCTGTGGAGTCTTCGTCACTCAGGTAGCGTGAGCGCGTTGGCCCTTTTAACAGAAACACTGGAGATGTAACGCGCTTCACACGGCGAGCAGACGTGAGTAGCGGCCTGTCTGAAACCAGAACGTTTTTACTGTGTGTTGTGTAGACTTCGCTATACCGTAATGCTCTGCTTATATTGCGTAGTGCCAATTAACAGCTTTAAAACAACAAGCCAGATGCCGTAAGGCATTCCTGACCCTCAATTATGAAGAAGCATATACTTGTGTGAGGCTGCAACGTGACATTATGGACTGCAGACCACATATCATCTCAGCATACACGCCGTTTTCCTGAGACGCAGTATTAGGTTGTTCTTAACAGTATTAGCGAAATAGAGAAAAACCTAATAATTTGATTCACATAGCGCTTTTAACAGGGAAGATTGACGCAAAGCAGCTTTACAGATATCCGGGAACAGATAAAGATTGAGATTGGTGAGGAAAACCTTCCTGAGACGAGATGAAGGAGAAACCTGGAGAGGAACCAGACTCAGAAGGGAACCCGTCCTCTTCAGAGTGACACCGGATAGTGAGAATATAAATCATTACTCTTCTCTAAGTGTGTACTGTGGAGTCGAGCAGTGATAAGTGTGTTGGAAAGACCTTCAGGGTCTTTGTTGATTTCAGTAGAGTTCGAGCTTTCAGCCTCTAATCAGACTTGGGCCAAGACGCGTCATGTGACGTCATCACAACACACATTCAGCCAAAGGTCCTGTTTGCGCTGGTGCGTTTTTGTGTAAAAATGGCATTTTAAAATGAAACCGGTCCTCGTCCACACCGGCGTTCCCTCCGTGTTTCAGAAACGATCTCCGTCCACACTACACGAGCGAATACGCATGTCACATGACCATTCATGCACACTGGGCAGGTGCATACAAGTGTAAACAGGAAGTTGGTTGCTAGTCCAAACCGGCGTTCCTTGTAGGGCTTACGCTGATTGAAATGAGATTTGTTGGCGATCGCTCTAATCGTAGCTCGCCTCTTGCGCATGTAGGCAGCTGCAGTTTTATACAATACAGAATCTAACTGCACAATGGCTGCTAAGAAGGACAACAAAGCCAGCAAAGCTTGCGGTTCAGTCTCCGTGCTGTTGTGTATACGATCGAGGTAGCGTAACGGTCATAACGTAGGGGAATGATGAATCAGGGAAGGACATGCAATGATCCAGAAGACCCAATCAGGGGGCGAATGTGGGCGGAGCCACACCTTCGTTTTTCAAAAGTCTTCGTTTTGGTCTGTTTACACTGGAACACGAGCCCGGAGCTTTCAAAGTAATACGGGGTCTTCTGCGTTTCCAGAAGTTTCGGAGTAGTGCAGACGACAGGCGTAACCGTAGCAACAGTTATGCGTTTTAAAAACGAAAACGCACACTGGCGTAAACAGGGTCTGAACGGTTTCATTTACCGACAAACATCAGTGTGAAAGGGCGTGCAGAACGATTTCGTGCCATTGCAGTTTCGCCGATTCAAGCAGTTTTCCCCAAAATAAAGCGCAAAAAAAAACTCGCCAAATAGCGTCCAAATTGTGGAAAAATCAAGTCACGAGTTATTGACCGTATAACGAGGGAGACTCGAGCACACTATGGAAAATGGCGTGTTTAACATGGAAAAGGAAGGAAATGAAAGATCCAGTGCTAAAATACGGTGATGAACAGAGGAGTCAGTCGGTGTTGGTGAACTTTCTGTCCCACTGCATCGTTACGTCAGGGCTTAATCCACCCGGCCGTATCGAAGCCCCCGCCTCACGTTCAGGTCAATCTGAGCTGAGCTATGCCCCGTTTGAAGCCATATCACGCATCCAGCAGTGGAGACCACACCAAAAGAGGGCTTTCTAAGCCCCGTGTGTGTGTGTGTGTGTGTGTGTGTGTGACGTCGCGCTCTGTTTCACCCCGCCGAGCGTGTGTGAGGTCTCCCTGCTTATCTTGCGCTCCCTTCTATGCCTCAGACATCAGCGCTCAACCTGAGGCACGCTTTATACTTGAAACAAATGCCGTGCCGATGCTCTTCTCAACCTGAGGCAGTTTATACCCAAACGAACGGCTTTATTAAACTCGGCTACATGGCTGTAGGTACGTGTGATGTAATACGTGACGTTCGTGTTTTAGCGGCTTTCGCTTGAAAAACTGAGAGCCAAAATGTTTTCCTTCACTTTGTGTGTGTGTGTGTGTGTGTGTGTGTGTGTGTGTTATTGGTAGAAATAATAAATGAGGAGAGACAAAACAGTGAAGAAAAGAGGAAGGAGGAGGGAGTGAGTGGGGGGAAGGGAGGGCCGTCTCATGTGTCAAACATTTACCACAGCTGTGCTCATTAGAGATTGTGTGTGTGTGTGTGTGTGTGTGTGTGTGTGTGTGTGTGTGCTCCTGCATACAGGGGGATGCGGGGGCAGGGAGAAGGTGTTGATAACAGCAGTGAGAATGTTTCCTTGTTTTTGTGTGTGTGTGTGTGTGTTTTTGAGGGAAGCAGAAGCAGCTGCGCTTAAGCCAATAAGAGCTTCATGTTAACATCGAAACTGTCCAATCAGACCTGGTGTTCACTAAACGCAAACTGGAGCTGTGGACCAATCAGAGAGCTGTGACCAGCTTGGCGAGCAAACAGCCTCAGGCCTTCATGTGTTACCACACTCTCTCTTTGGTGAAGAGAGAGAAGACCGGTGTAGATTTCCACTGTTAGTTAGTAAGATTTTAACGCAGTTGTCGGTTTCACGCCGCAGAGTTCTGGTGCGAATAAACGTTGCTAGCTAAACCGCTGTGAAGCTGCGATCAGTAGTACGCCTGCTTTGACTGAAGCGGTGCTCCTTCCTATTGCAGCACAGTTAGGGCTTTCCTCCAGGTGCTCCGGTTTCCTCCCCCAGTCCAAAGTACAAATGCACTGTAGGCTGACTGGATTTTACAAATTGTCTGTAGCATTTGTGTGTGTGTGTGTGTGTGCCCTGTGATGGCTTGCCTCCCCGTCCAGGGTGGATGGATGGGTGTCATGTCACGGCAAACCAGCAAGTCCTTTTCCCAGAATGCACCACGAACGACAAACAAGGCCGACAACTACAACTCGCAATGGAACACACAGACACGTCACCTTCTCCTGAGGACTAATCACACACACCTGTTCTTAATCACACCACACTGCTTAAGAGGCTCTCACACACACACACGTAGCCGTTGCGAAGTATTACGCTCAGTTGACTTGTCTCTGTCGGTTACCTCGCCTTTACCTCGCCTTTACCTTGTGTTGTTGCTCTGGTTTTTTGATTTTGTTATTCCCTCGACTTTGACTCTCTGCCTTGCCTAGTTTGGATTGTTTGCATGATCGTTTGACCCTTGCCTGTCTACGGTTATCGATTTCTGCCTAACCCCGTGGATTTGTCTGCTCATTAAACTGCCTTACCTGCACTTGCTTCCGTCTCAGCCTCCATTACCTGATGGATGGATGAATGGTTAGATGATGGACAGGTCAGCTTGATTGCTTCGAAGCAGAATCAGAACTAATCCCGGCTAGACCAGAGAGAAAATTCTACAGATAAAGCTAGCAGCACTTAGCCAGTATGTTGTTCTTGACAATCAGCTATTTACTGTCGATGAAGAAGCACTTTTTCCAAACTGGAACAAAGCCTGCTCTTCTCCACTGGGCTCAGTTGAAGGTAGCTAATGTAGCTAGCGAATGGAATGCACTCCATTTATAATTACCTCCCTAATGTTATAAAGAGGGAGGGGCACTTAGCACGTTTGCCTCGCATCTCCGGGGTTGGGGGTACCTGTGTGCATGGAGTTTGCTTGTTCTCCCGGTGCTCCAGGGGTTTCCTCCAGGCACTCCGGCTCCCTCCCCCAGTCCAAAGACATACGTTGTAGGCTGATTGGCATCTCTGAATTGTCCGTAGTGTGTGATTGTGTGTGCTGTGCCCTGTGGTGGATTGGCACCCTGGCCACAGAGTCCCCTGGGATAGGCTCCATGCTCCCCGCGACCCTGTGTAGGATCAGCGGTAGGGAAAACGGATGGATGGATATTATAAAGAACGCGCCTTGTAGTCTAAGTGCATAAACACACGTACCAGCGAAACATAAACAGAGCTACAGAACACGTTCTTTGATGTCTCTGACTGATTAATACTAAGAAGTAGTACCAGGCTTGGGATGATGACTGACGATAGTATCGGGAATCGCCGATAGATATCACGTTACAGAGGAACAGCTGAACAAAATGGCATCAGTGTATCCCCAGGGTTCTCATCCTAGGGACGCAGCCATGTTTTGTAACTGATGATCAGGGTACAATAGTAAGCGCTTAACTTCAGTGCCATCGATACAAGCCAATGAGAGTAGGTTTTCTCTCCCACACACCATTTTACAACATGCGAGTGATATAAAGCGTGCCAGTGCGGTGGTTGTTAGCAAGCGTAAGAAGCAGTGCGAGGCCAGCAGATGTTGGTTTGGGCTCGTGTGAGCAACACGTTTGATCTGCCAGAAGGTTGTTCTCCTCCTCCTCCTCCTCGCTCTCGCCGTTTCTCTGTTTCCTACGCTTTATCTGGTGTTAATGAATGTAGGCTTTATGATAATGAGTGTAATTTAGGCTCTGGTACTGTTTTCCTCATTCCACAGTCTGAAGTTGAGAGTAGAACACGTGCCAACCGTGTGCCGTGTGTGTGTGTGTGTGTGTGATTGAAGTCTTCTCAGTGTTGGGCCCTGTTTTTACACTGGTAAATTTGCCATGTCAGGTCCTTTTCAGTTGCTTACATGTGGTAATGTTGTGTGTGTGTGTGTGTGTGTGTGTGTGTGTGTGTGTAAACCCTGGGCTATTAACTCTAAGAGTTCTCAACCAACGTTAAAACTACATGTGATTTGACGCCACATGCCGTCACACAGATTACGGTCACAAATCGTAAGCCTCAACTTATTCTCTTGACTATGAGAACTTGGGATCTTGCAAAATTTCCTGTGAACAAACGTGTGATCAGAGCGAAACATGCCAGAGGACGGTTCAGCATGGCTTTCATTGCACATCCGTCTTTCTTGCACAATGTCAACGTTACTGTGTGGTGAATACTGAACATATTTCAACTGAAGGTGTTTTTTTTTAAATCAGTAAACGATAGCGGTTAAGATCGAATAATCTGAGAAGATAGCCGTTGAAGACCAGCCAGAAATCGTGATACCTCTGCTGATGGTCAGGAGAGGCAAATCGGCTCAGTTATCCTCGAGTGGACATGAGTTTGAGGATGCGTGTGAGCCTGGCATTCACTGGGCACACTGTCACATGTACGTCAGTCAAAATGTTTCTAACCTGACGTTCAGGCCAGCAAGTGCCAAGGTGACAGCCAACCAGTCATTTTATTAATGAGGTGTGAGACTCAAAGCTGCACGCAAGCCACAAGTGAAAAAAAAACCCCTTGAGATTTACAGTGAAAGTTAGCGACAGAATGTTCTATATTCCTGCGTTAATACGACCTGAAACATCAGCAGTCCTAAGAGTAGATAAAGAGAACCCAATTAAACAAGCGAGAAAGAAATATTATACTCGGCCATTTATTTATTGAGGAAAATGATCCAGTGTTTCATAGCTGGGAGTGGCAAAAGTATGTGGACGTCTAGGATTAGCACTTTAATTTGAAGGTATCGTTCTCCGCTTGATATATCGCTTCGCTTGTATTTGCTCATTTGTAAGCTTCGGATAAGAGCGTCTGCTAAATGAACGAATGGAAATGTTTAGTTGTCAGCTCTCGACGATCACTCGGTACGTTTACACGGACAACGATAATCCGATATTAACCGGATTAAGACGATACTCTGACGAAGAAACTAGCATGTAAACGGCCATTTTTTACTACCTCAATCCGATTAAAGTCATACTCGGAGTAAACACAAATGGAATGAAGACGTGTGGAGTATTCCCGTTTTAGTCGCATTATCGACGTGTATTACAGACACGTGTGCACCTTAATCCCACAAAGTAGTGCTGCAGTACCATGCAAGATCTATAACTGAGTTCTAGAGAAGCAAAGTGTGCAGAGTAGAGGTGGAGGAGCCAGAGTAAGGTTTTTTTGTTTGTTTGTTTTTTCTAAATAATGTAGAGTGAGCATTTCAGGGGTTAGTTAGGTGCTCACGGAAGAGGTGGGTCTGCATCCGTGACGGATTCTGCGGTCCGGATTGAGGCTGGAAGTTCAGTGCACCACTGCGGAACAGTGAGAGAGAAGAACTTGAGAATGTAAACAAACAGGAGTGAGAGAGTCTGATATTATACCCTAAGAAGAAAAGAAGATACAGATGTGATGGAGTTTTAGCTGATGTTTCTGAAGCCATTGATTTCGTCTCTGACTGGCTAGAAGCTCGTGAATGACAGTCCGCTGATTGAATTTGTACGTATCTCTACCCAATCGTGAGGTCGTTTGGCTAGAAGACGCATGATCGGCTGCGAGCGATTAACAGGAAGTGTTTGTGGGTTTCAAACTCGGTTATGTCGTGTGCGAGTGAGTAATCTGAGGCATCTGCTTGTCATCTGTGCGTGACTTAAAGTGATCGCTCTGGCACACATCTACCGTGTTTGACGGGCTGCAAAACAAAATACACCGATAAAATACACACACTGGAAGCGAGCAGACGAGGTCAAAGTTCATTTCTCATCAAAACGAACGAAATGCATGTCTGGGGGGAAGAAAAGCAATTTCATTGGAAAAAATGATAAAGAAATCTGCTTCTTGCCAAGTTTCACTGACCACTCGCTTAACCCAGCCCCATGCACAATAGTGTCAAGACACAGCAACAACCTGGGGTCATCAGCAGTGTTTTCCTCAACTGAACACAGGGTAACTGTGCACATGATAACGGTCTCACGTTGTGTCACGTAAACCGTCTGATGCAGAAGTCTGAGCAGATTCGATTATGAAGCTGATCATATTTAACATGCTGAATGTTATTATGGTACACACTTTTGCCATTTCCGCCTTCAGCTTCCCTTATCTGAGACGCTAGTAAGTGAGCAAAGCCACGCCCACAGCATGTTAGGAGTGATGACGTATGATGATGACAGAGTGGAGTCCTGAACGCTGCACTACAAGACCAGTTAGAGTTATCACCATATCACCAAAATCAGCACCTGACACATATGAAGCAGCGTCCCATCTGTACTCGAGCATTTTAACTTACAGTCAGATCGCTCTGTGATAGTTCTGCGAGCTTAAAGTGCACCTGTTGTGCTTTTTCAGATATTACCTTTCATGTAGTGTGTTATAGCGCTGTAAAAAGTCTGCAAAGTTTCAAAAATCAAAGGGCACGACTAACCGAGTTATTGACTCCCAAAAGAAGGAACCGATTCTGAACAGCGGAAATGAGTCGCTAGTAATTCCAGACTTACTTCCTGTACCAACCTACGCAATTCCAGACTTACTTCCTGTACCAACCTACGCAATTCCAGACTTACTTCCTGTACCAACCTACGTAATTCCAGACTTACTTCCTGTAGTAACCTCCGTAATTCCAGACTTACTTCCTGCACTAACCTACGTAGTTCCAGACTTACTTCCTTTACTAATCTGCGTAGGTTTGTAAAAAAAGCCCCGCCTCTGGTCTTCATTGGCTGCTTACGAACAGACGCAGCTGAAACTCGTTATGGTGGTGGGCGTTTCCTTTTTGAAACACACTGACAACGGTAGACCAATCACAACAGACTGGGACGTGTGACCAATCAGAGCAGAGTATGCTCTCTGAAAGGAGTTTAGAATGAATCATTCTGATGAATGAATCGCTGCAGTTTAAATTGTGAGCACATTAGAGTGTTTTTTAACTTTGGATGCATGCACATTTATTGTATGAGATCTTTCAAAGAAAATTAGGCACGTTTCAGAACCATAATACTCAAGAATATCTGAGAATATTACACATGCCCGGACTGGTTAGTAGAGCTGTGTCGTGATTGGTCCACAGGTAAGGTGGCGGTGAAGAAGGAGGACCTGCAGAAGTATCATGGCAAAGACACCTGGTTCCAACTGCAGCCCGTCAGCGCAGACTCGGAGGTGCAGGTGGGTGACTCCTCTTTCTTCCTCCCTCTTATTCCATCACACTGTCCAAAACCAAAAACCAACACGCCCTCTTACTCCCATCAGCAGTCCAGTGTCTTACCCACTCGGCCAATGCGTAGCAGTATAATAATGATAATTGTGTTTAACGAGAATCATACAGTCTGTACAGGATTCCGCAGCGTTTTTCGTGATCGTCGCAGACAAAAACGCTTGATTCTGCCGCGGCCTTTCTTTCAAAAACGTGCGATGCAACTTGCCGAAAAATACTCGCACCGGCAAAATCGCACTAAATTGTTCCGCACGCCCTTTCACGGTGATGTTCGTCGGTAAACGAGACCTTTTAGCTGCGCTCATGTCCGACGCACGTGTATCGAAGAGGACTGAATGCACCTCGCGACGACGTCACATGACTTGCCTTGGCCCGGACACCGCGGCGTGTCCTTGCTTTTGGGTTGATTTCTGCGATCGGGAAATCCTGGAGGGACTGATTATACGTATCGGGTGACGGGAAGAGCTGGCTAGTTTGGTGGCGGGGGTCCGGGGGGGTGGGGTGGAGGGGGGGGGGGTGGAATGCTGTAGGTCTGTGTGCTATAAATAATAAATCTAACACAGCATAACACTGTCCCATGTACATACAGTAACATTAGATAAGTAGGGTGCTATAACATTGAGGCGTAGAAATGTGTGCAGCTGTCGGTGTCCAGCTAGTCAAAGGGTCAGTCTGAATCCTTCACTCATTCGCCACTTGCCTCTGTCTAAAGTGACACAAAGCACACAGTTGTGGGTTTCAGGTCCTGCTTAAGGGTTCTGCGTAATCCTGAGGCTTACACTCACAACTCCGTAAGTAATCCTAGGTAAATAACGTGAATCTTTACGTAAGGGAAGCGGCCACGGTCGGTCAACGAGACAGCGACGAAGAACGTACAGCAACGTGTGTAAGTAGAGCTCAGTTGTTCATGCTGACTCTTACAAAACAGTAAATGAACATATAAGGACATCAGCTGTTTAATGCTGCTCCCTTTTGCTTTGGTTGAGATTTCTACAGCAGAGCGATTCGACTCCGGTTAGAAACGACTGCAAGAATGAGTCATACTCGGCCATTTACTCACTCGCTAGCTGTTTAAGCGTGCACCTTTAAAATGAATCAGTGTGTTTATATGTGTGTGTGTGTGTGTGTGTGTGTGTGTGTGTGTGTGTGTGTGTGTGTGTGCAGGGTAGAGAAGGTTAACAAATATTGAATATATTCACCACAAACAGACTGTTTTGTTGTTGTTTTTTTAACGATAAGTTGACTTCCCTGAGCGCATGAAGGCATCCGGACTCGTGTGAATTCAGTTCAAAGAAACGTTTCACACACAGACACATTCTCTCTTCAGCCCGAAGAAACATCTGTATTATTCAGAAGGCTAGATTTGCCCTAAAGCGGATCTCCAGTAACACAGACGTATTCATTCGTGACTGCGAAGAAAGGAAGCGTGTGCGTGTGCGTGTGTGTGTGTGTGTGTGTGTGTGTGTGTGTGTGTGTGTGTGTGTGTGTGTGTGTGAGAGAGAGAGAGAGAAGGAGAGAGGAATGGGCTGAAATGGAGAGGAAAGATGGAGTATCTGCAATCATAGAGAGCACATTGTTGTGTGTGTGTGTGTGTGTGTGAGAGAGAGAGAGAGTCCCCAGATGCCTGTCAAGTCTCATTTGCATATTGATGATGTCAGCAGGAGTTTGACAGTGCAGCTCTCAGAGATTTCACACACACTCACACACACACACACACACGCACGCACGTTCTCCAAATATGATCTGCTACAGCAAAGGTAACTACTGTATATAATATAAATGACACTTCTTTCTTTCAGTCATACCTTCTCTCTCTCTCTGACTCTCTCTCTCTCTCTCTCTCACACACACACACACACTTTTGGGTCCTCTTCTTCCCCTCAATCACTTTTTTTCATTGGGTGGTGTGTGTATCCATGGTAACGCCATCCCATCCTCCACAGGGAAAGGTTCACTTGGAGCTGCGCCTGAGCGAGGTCATCACGGACAGCGGAGTCGTCTGCCACAAGCTGGCAACCCGGTGAGTCAGCCAATCCCCGTCCTCCCTGCCCTCCCCCGCCAGCCAATAGCAACACCGCAGACGTCATTTACCTGACTGGTCATGTAGGAAACCCCAACACAGTGCAGAGCAGGTTCGGATTTCTAGAGTTGTGGAAAGGCTGCGTTTTACTCGTTTCGGAAAAGCGGGTCACAGAAACCCCGCTGCAGTTCGTTCCATCCCTGAAATGAGAAAAAAGGAAAGCAAATCATGCATCTCTGCTCCTTGTTGCTTATTATAGGTGATTATACAACGTACAAAAACTGGCCCTGACTAAGATTATTCATTGATTCATCCTGTATAGTGTTTCACCGAAGCCGGGTTCATTAAGCCGGTAATTACTCTTGCTCCTTTGTTATTCTAAAGCGCTATTGGTACTAAATGTAGAACGACCTCAGAGAGCTGTTTTATCAGAGGCTTGCAGGCGTGCTTTAGGTCTAGTTAGTCAGCCACATTCCACAGAGAAACGAGGAGCTGTTTGGTCAAATATGTTTTTGTTTTTTTTTCCCCCGACTTGCGTTATGTTTCTACTTTTGTATTTCTTTAGGGCTCGCAGAAAATAACCGGCGTTCTCTGGGGAGGAGTCTCGCTTTCTTTTCCGTCCTTCTTTATTTTTAGAACCCGTTTACTTTGTCTTTGCGCGCAGAACTTTGTCCAAGGCAGATGATTTACTTGCCGGAAAGTCAATATTCTCATGTTGGAGCATGGCTTGGCCTCATGAGAATGGAAGGCTTTGCATGGTTTTAATGCACGTAAAATGTGCTTCGATCAACTTCACAGATGCAAAATATGTACCGCTGCATCTCCAAAAATGAGAATATCGTGGAAATGTTTCCCGTAATTCAATTCAAAAAGTGCAACTTTCATATATTATAGATTCATTACACATGAAGTGAAATATTTCAAGCCTCATTTTGTGTTAATCTCGATGATTACGGCTCACAGAAATCAAAAATCCAGTATCTCAAAATATTCCAATAAAGAATTTATAACACAGAAATGTTGCAGCGTCGCATTCCTAGCGTCAAGCCCGTCCGGAACCAGAGACAACATCAGAAGCGTCTTAACTGGGCTAAGGAGAAAAAGAACTGCTCAGTGGTCCGAAGTCCTCTTTTCAGATGGAAGTAGATGTTGCATTTCATTTGGAAATCAAGGTTCCAGAGTCTGGAGGACGAGTGGAGAGGAACAGAATCCAAGCTGCTTGAAGTCCAGTGTGAAGTTTCCACAGTCAGTGATGATCTGGGTTGCCATGTCATCTGCTGGTGTTGGTCCACTGTGTTTTCTCAAGTCGAGAGTCGATGCAGCGTCTACCAGGAGATTTTAGAGCACTTCATGCTTCCATCTGCTGACGAGCTTTATGGAGATACTGATTTCCTTTTCCAGCAGGACTCAGCACCTGCCCACAGTGCCACAACTACTAGTAACTGGTTTGCTGACCGTGGTATTACTGTGCTTGATTGTCCAGCCGACTCTCCTGACCCGAACCCCATAGAAAATCTATGAGAGACACCAGACCCGACAATACAGACGAGCTGAAGGTTGCTATCAAAGCAACCTGGGCTTCCAGAACACCTCAGCAGTGCCACAGGCTGATCGCCTCCATGCCACGCCGCACTGATGCAGTAATTCATGCAAAAGGATTAAAGCCATGACCGAGTATCAGTGCATAAATTAACATACTTTTCAGAACGTCAACATTTCTGTATTATAAATTCTTTATTCTAATATTTTGAGATACTGGATTTTTGATTTCCACGAGCTGTAAGCTGTAAACAAAAAAAAAAAAAAGGTTTCAAATATTTCACTTAATATTTCACTTCATGTGTAATGAATCTAGAATATATGAAAGTCCCACTTTTTGAATTAAATTACGGAAAAAAAACCCAATCTGAGGCTACAGCGGGCACGGGCTCACCGGAACTGGATAATTGCACGAATGTGACGGTGTTCCTTTTAAAGTGGACAGTTAGCGTACATGTCCATGTGTGTTGCTGGCCTGAGTGTGTTGGCAGCGCCCACGGGTCATTGCTGTACGTCATGGCTGGGTGTATTTAAAGCCTGCCGTGGCACCGGGTCAGCCGTGCATTACACAAACAAGCTTAGCACTCAGGAAGTACTGCCGTATTAACGTGTTTAAACACTCATCACACTCACCCACAGCGCATGTTAAACACACACCCGGAGTAGAAACGAAGAAAAGGTCGTAATATGACTGGATGAACAAAGTACGCCAATAAGTATAATATAGCACGTAATAAATATATTGTCATTATTTTATGGCGTGGAATGAACTGTACTGCTTTCCATAAACAGACCCATTTATTCCTGTTAATGATCACTGGTAGTTAGAGTGTGTGTGTGTGTGTGTGAGAGAGAGAGAGAGAGCGAGAGAGAGAGAGGAAGGAAGACATTATCACGTTAATGCAGTAAAGGTGTGTCTCTGAGTTATTGTCTCAGTCAGCATGAATAACTCTGGCGTACGAATGCGTGCGAGTCACTGAGCGTGTGAGTAATGTAGCCCGGGCAGCAGAACGTGGCCTTGCTTCAGACGTGTTGTGAGTGGGTTTCAGAGATTGGGCTTTGATCTCGATCATATCATGAGCTAATCTATCATTTGCTGGAAATGGGTTTTCCAGTGGGTTTTTTCTGGGTGCTGGCTTAGTCACTTGTGTACAGTATGTTAGATTTTCATCAACCAACACACCAGCGTGTAGGAGGTAAATAGAGGGTTTTGTAGCTTTGCTCTGATTGGTGGTTGTTGGGCTGATCTTAACGTACATATCACATTGAACAATGCAAAGACGAATGAGTCTGAATTCTTTTTTTTAAGCCTAGTGTGCTGAGCTACCTGTTTGTGGCCTATACGTTATTAATCCTTAGGGCACTAGACTACTTTTGAGTGTTTTTCAGTTCCTCATCATCATCGTACGGTTTGAAGCCTCGCGATAAAGGAACTGAAATTGAGATTTACACAGTATATGTTGTTCTCATTATCTGATATGTAATTGCTAACAGAATGCTAACTAGTGGGCTTTACCAATACCGATAAATAGGGCGGTTACCTGCCGATAACCAGCTCATCAACGATAGTTTTTAAACTGATACTGAATGAAAGCATAACACTCGAAGTAAAATATTGCTTCATTACAAATATAACTTTATTACAAAAATAAACCGTACGGACTGTATACCAAGAAAATGTACTGTACTTTCTTAAATGAACTAAATATTTAAATATTAATATATAGCCTATTAATACATTTTATTAAAATAAATAAAAGATATACGTCCAAATCGAACCAAAAAGTAACTCTCCAAATAACACATAAAAATAGAGACGTCCAAAAATAAAAATACGTTCAAAAACACTTCAAATAACACAACAAATTTGTTATTGATATTTTTATTTCGCCTCCAGAGGCCGCTCTCGTACTGTATAATGACAGCGGACCCTCCTCGGCCGCTCCCGCGACGGACGCGGCCGGGAAAAACTGTCGGTGTTGATTTTTGCAGATAACTGATACTTCCTGCAGTCGGTCACATGTGCCGATTAATCAGCAAAACCCATCAATCGGTTGACCTCTACAGATCCGTTTCTAGAATTTTCAGCGTAAATGAAGGTTCATGATTTGTTTCAAGTATGTTTCATCTGTTATTTAGGGCTGGGCGATATAGACTTAAAACTAGATCACGATATTTTGTGGTGTTTATTGCGATACCGATATCCGTGACGATATAAATATCGAACCGTTCACCACTGTTTTTATCTACGTGATGGTTGTGATCTTGAGATCCTCAGAAACACAAACACTGATCTAAAAGTAAAACTGATTTTCTGAAAGCGAACCAGATCCAGATTGTAGAGGTGCAGTAGCTCCTCGTTTAGTGATGAACTCCTCCTCGGTTTCACGTCCGCCTTCCGCCGTACTCGTTTTCACTCTGCACGTGAGCTGAGAATGGGTCGCACCCCATCGCACACAGATACGTCATCGACTAGGCTTCATCGTTATTATCACGGGAAGACCCATTCTTACTGTGGGGAGAATTTCTACCGGTGTATCGCAAACGAGAAGATATCGCCCGTCACTACTGTTAATGCAATGTCTTGTAGTGATGGAGAAGAATATTACGAGCCACTTAAGGGCATGTTTGTGGGAGGTGGGAAGAAACCGGAGGAAACCGACACAGACAGCAACCCGAGCTCAGGATTGACCAGAACTGCACCACCATGCCACCTAGAAGCCATAATATCCCTGAAAACATTTGACTGTAGGGATAATAATATCAATAACCAGGCATATTTATTTTATTATACGTTTAAGAGTTACATATGTTTAAGAGTATTTACGTTATTAAGAGTTTTAAGAGTTACAATGCATACGGTGAACCCAAATGGACCTTCAGTTAACATCTGGGTAATATGTGTGTGTGTGTGTGTGTGTGTGTGTGTGTGTGCAGAGGATATCGTTTTGAAAGCCAGTGTCACACTAGATGTCTTGACACACCTGGTGTAGTGAGTGTGTGCAGTGAGGACACAGGAAAAACAAGAAATCTTGACATTTAACATTTAAGACACTGCCAGTTAGAAACAGCAGAACAAATGAAGGGAGCCATGAAGAATATTCCTTCCTACAATAACAGCGTGTTTGCGATGGTAGATAGTTAACGAGGGACGATGAGAAGGGTTTAAGATCATTTCTTATCATCATTTAGGTCAAAAATGGTCGTCAGTCCGAGTTGGAAAGTGATTCCAAAACATAAAGTCCAGCATTAAGATGTCCGACTTGATAGCAGTAGTACTCAGTTATTCTTGGAGCGCTAAGATTACTAAGCTGATATACTTATTTAGCATCCTTATCTTCTTTCAGATAAGATAAAGAACATTGTGGAAATATAAATTTAGGAAATACTGACTTTCCCTGCAGTCTGGCTCACGTCTCAGGGCTGAGTCTAGGGCTGAGTCCAGCTTTCTTAAGTTCCTCAAAGCCTTCTGGGCCTGGCTCTGCCGCATTTACAGCGGGGAAATGAGTAAAGGGAAATCTGATTAGTTCCAGATTGCTGCCCGGGCAACAGCGTCCAAAAATACACTCGGTGACAAGGCTGTGATTCGTCTGCCTCTTCAAAATGGTCAGCGTTCCTTAGATATTCCTCTCTGTAATTGAGTTATTAACCACCAAAAATAAACACCCCAGAATTGTTTGGGTCACCAAGGCGATGCGAGTTGTATTTTTATTATTATCTTTAAATGTGAACGTGTGCAGTCATTCGTGAGCGACAGCATTGGTATCTGATGAATGGAAATGCTTTGCAGTGAGAGAACATCAGAGTCGCTGTTCAGGGGTCACCGTGTTTTCTCATGACTCCAACTGGTAGGAATTTCCCCAAGGGACGGCAGGTTTAATAGTTTCATTTGCAAAATTGCGTCACAGTCCCGTCTATAATTTCCAAACATTTCAAATTGTATTGAGAATTTTGATTATTTCTGGTTCAGCGCCGCTTTTAATATCCCTAGCTTGAGCTTAATTCATGCAGTATGTAATATAAGATCGTGTAATAAGAAAGCATGGGTGTCTGCTGCTGAGTTAGCTCGGTAATTAGCAAGTACAGGTGGTGGGGGAAAATAACAGCATTATACAGTAACAGTAAGTTAATATGAAGGACCAGCTTTTGCTTCCAGAACATCGTTAATCTCGGGACGGTGTCTTACAAGTCCGGAGCGGCTTCTGGCCCGTCTTACATGGGATGTTCGGGATTCCTCTTAATCTGGCGGTCTGGGCAGGCCACGCAAAGCAGCTGACGTCATCCTGTTGTTCAAGAAAGCAAATCATTTTAGCAGCACGCATCGGCGAATTACGATCCTGAAATATGGGCACATCATTAGGAAGCAGTGCGAGCACCAACGGCTGCACCTGGTCTTGTAAAATGACATCATATTTGTTGGGTGTTATACGACCATGCAAAGAAATCACCGGATCTAATGAATTCCACAACATGGCCGCCCGTACCGTTACGGATCCTCCTTCATAGTTAAGAGTTTTGTGTTAAAAGGCATCCTTTGTCGTCCTCCAAACATAAATCTGTCCAGATGGACGAAACGAATTCTGTTTTTTTTGTTTTTTTCCTCCCCATTGTTCAAGGGTCCAGGTTTAAACTTGACTTGGCCTTCCGTACAAAAGGCTTCTGCATGGCATCTGAGACATGAATTCCAGCTCAGATTTTAGGTGCTCATTCAGTCCTGTGCTTATTTTTGGGGCTGTGTTATTCGTTTCCAACATCCCAAGACCATTTCCAATTGATAAAACAAGGAATAATAATAAGAATAATAATAATATTTAGCTCTATATTGCACACTTCATATATATGCAGTTCACGCTGCAGTATCCATACAGTTAGTTCATGCTAGTTGTAATAACGGGAGTGAAGTGGGTACTGCAGATAAACGTTTTCATAACATCACGTCCAAATGATATGATTTCCCTTCCGCTTCGCTGGTGTTCTGCGACACCGCAGTGTGTAATTAACGTAACTGTGTATCAGTCAGAGCTATTTCATACACGAGAAGAAAAGAGAAGGCGAACTTCGTGCACGTCGCTCCTGAAAATGCCGAACCCAGCCCGATCGTCTTGCTGCACAGTTGTGCGGGGGTTGTTTATCCCGGGTGCACGCTGTGAGGTTTTTAATAGTCCTCTGCGACTGTACGCCACGGCACACTGTAGGATCTCAGTTGTCATTAACGTACACAGAGTGCACGACAGTCAAGACGCGAAAAACCACTGGTACGGAGTTGGACAAGCCAGACTGCAGGACCGTGCCTCAAATCTTCTGACACTGACAATTTAATCGGAGGGAAACATTTTTATCACAGCGGGCTTCAATCGTCTGTCAGGGAACACGCCAAACTACTGGTTGAAGATTACAGATTTTGGCCTGGGATTATAGGAGACTTTTAGGATTCTCAAAATTTGTCTCCGACCATTAAATCGTTCGCAAAATCATACCGCGTGAACCCGGTTTTATATAAATAGACCTGCATTATTAAAAGATTTCTATCCCGGTTCTGGTTGATTAATGACTGCTCCGCGTTTCATGATGGTTGGTAAGCTTGAGTAGGATTGCTTGATTAGTTTAAATTACAGGCGGGAAAACGTTTTTTTTTTTCTCCCCCTGAAACCTTAATAAGTTACTGAATTATTGCTTAGCGGATTTTCATATCGATTGACTGACCCGAGTCAGTGCGTTTCTTAAAGGTGACTTGTCTGCCAGTGTTGAATAACCCTGCTGTATAACGACTCTGTTTTGCAGGCGTTGTTCCTCTTTGTTCGTGCCGTTTGTCTGTGCTTGACGTGCACCACCATGACATCACCGTTCCCCTTGAAACATCGATCACGTTACAGTTTTTGTGATCCGTCTGTACTCGGAACTGTCAGTCGCCTCATGTTGCGCTGAACTGTGCTAATCGTCTGTTAGCTGAAACGACTTGAAATAACGCGTATGCGCAGCTATCTTCCTGCATTTTCGAGGTGCTGTAGATATGACTACGTGGTTTAAGAAAAGAGCTTTGACTACGTTGTTCGTTTTGCCGAGTTAGTAACTGAATTCGCTTTCGGCTACAGCGAAAGCGTGAGGGCAGGTTTAATGCAGGACTTATTTGTCTTTACTTTTACTAAATCCTAAAGATCCTGATCACTGTTTCTTTTCACAGAGTGTCAGAGTGCCAAGACTTGCCGATCGTTAACGGACAGTGTGATCCCTATGCAGCCGTGTCCTTACAGGGCCCATCCAGGTAAGTCTGCCCCAGTACCAGCACCACAACCGCCTCATGTTTGGTATCAGAACACACCATTTAATGAAAACTGAAAGTGTGCGTTCACGTCATGTTCACAACCCTCAAGCTGACTGGGTGCAACCTCTCTCATTTTTTCTTCTCCCTTCCTGTGTCTTTCATCTGCAACAGATCGGAAGCCAAAAAGACCAAGGTCAAGCGGAAAACCAACAACCCTCAGTACGATGAAGTCTTCTACTTTGAGGTAGGGAAAGGAAGAAAAAAAAAAAAAGAACGCAGATGTCTTTCACGATCCTCTGAAACGAATTCTGCCCGAGTAAACATTAACCAGTAGAAACATTCTGTGAACCATTATTATTACACTTATGTGAAATGGAGCCTGAGATTTTTAGGCATGGCGCATGCTTGGTTTAAATCTGCATTAAGAGGAATTTTACTCGTCTTAAAACTTTTATTTATTTATTTATTTATTTATTTATTTATTTTTTCAACGAAACTTAAATCTTTGTATTGAATCTGTAAAAGCCGATGACTCCCAGCTTGGATGTATCTGTGAACATTGTTGTTAGAATGATATTTCATTCTCTTTGAGATCCTTCAAAGGAATCGGAGTCACGGTGTCCAAGGCTGAAGCTTACAGTTTGTGGTTTTCCACACCCTCGTGATGTCTACGCGCACTTTACAAACAAGCAAACAAGCTGAATGCAGATTGTAAGAAGTGATACGTTATGGTTGACTGCTGTGGGGGGAAAAAAACAACAAAAAAACAGAACAAAAGTGCAAGTCTGGGGATCACAACGGAAGGAGTACATGTCCACACCCTTGCACTTGCCCTTGCTTCATGAGCCACTGCTTTCAGAGAAACTTCAGCAGAGTTGTTGATGTTTAAACTCCCGCGAGGGCTTGCGAGTGCAAACGATAACCTCTGTACCGATTCGCCTTTCCTCCTCGTCTCCGCTCTACTTCATGATCCGTCCTGGACAACACTGTTTAATGTCTCCGTTGGCGCGTTCGCTCGGACTGGTGGACAAGAGAAGACAACGGCGGGATTGATTCCAGCGCTGCGAGACACACAATCCACTCCATTGATCTCATCTCCCTCACGGTCACGGCCTTTCCCCACACAAAGCACGCCACACAGACATACCGAACCCTACAGCCCAGAGTTCATCACAGTGCCACATACCACACCACCGACTACAGGACGTGTTATCTACAACTGAGATTTCCTGCATTTCATTAAAGAGCCAGACGTGACATGAGCTAGACTTCACCTGTCAGTGGTTTTAATGTTACGGCTGATCCACCGAACCACTGGAAGACCATCATCCGGTCCAGATTCGGAGAGCCTTCGTCAACTGTATCTTCAGATTCCTATTCTTGGCTGATAGGGAGTGGATTTCTGATTTTTTTTTTTTTTTCCTCTGGCAGCCCATCCTCATCACGGTCGATGTGCTGTACGTTCTGAGATGTTTTAATTCTCAGCACGATAGTAAAATGTGGTGATTTGAGCTACTATAGACTTCCTGTCAGTGACCAGTCTAGTCATTCTCCTCTGGCCATTAACCTTAACAAGGCATTTCTGTCTGCAGAGCTGCTGCTCACTGGATGGTTTTTCTCATCACATTTCTCTCCATTCTGATGTTTAGCGTGAACTGAAGCTCTTCACCTGTATCTGCATAATTGTATGCATTGTTTGGTGGGGGGCACATGCTCATCCCGACTCTCCTTCTCCACTCACTCCAGTAATCCTGTAGTGATAATGCGGGTTGGGTGGTTTTAAAAAAACGAACGTTTAAAAATTACACCCCTATTTGGGTGTACGTGTAGGTTATCAATTCAATTCAATTCAATTTTATTTGTATAGCGCTTTTTACAATAGACATTGTCTCAGAGCGGCTTTACAGAAATATCAACACGGTGTACAGATATTAAAGGTGCGAATTTATCCCAACTGAGCAAGCCACTGAGTGGCGACGGTGGCAAGGAAAAACTCCCTAAGATGTTTTAAGAGGAAGAAACCTTGAGAGGAGCCCGACTCAGAAGGGAACCCATCCTCATCTGGGTAACAACGGATAGTGTGAAAAAGTTCATTATGGATTTATATGAAGTCTGTATGGCCTTAGGAGCAGCCGTAGTCCCAGCAGTCTGGAATTAGAGAAGATTTGAGCTCCATCCAGAGGCAGAAAGGATCTGGATCTCTAGTATCTCCATAAAATCGTGTGTGGCTCGGCAGAAGGAGAGAGGGAGAGAAAAGATTATTAGGACTGGGAATTAGCATAATAGAGAGACTAGTCAGGGTAGGCCTGAGTAAACAAATACGTTTTAAGCCTAGCATATCAGATGAAGGATAACAAAATCCTATTCAAGCATAAGCAAGGCAAGTCCTGCATCAGAGGACATGCACATGCATGTCCTCATACCTGCACTGGAGTAGTACAAACACTGCATCACCTGGTCTTCATATCGAACTTAGAGATAACGCTCTGCCGCAGCAGCTATGACTTTCCAAATCATGCGGGATTTCATCATGGAAAACACATCTCATGCCAGCTCAGACATTCGTCAGTGGCCAATCTGGAATAATGCCATGCTGAAGCTGAGTTTTCTGCCTTCCAACAAGCACTCAGTGTTGTAGCTGAACATGTGCATCACCTGGCCCACCACATCCTGTGCAAATCTGAGTTGATATGCAAATTCGGTCTGAGTCAGTTACAGTACACAACAAAAGATCGTTGTCACAGTGTCAATCAAACGTTAAACACATACACCATATCTCTCTTCTGTGGGCTTTATGTGGCTGGTCATTACTTTTGACCTTTTGTGCAGGTGTGTCATGGAAATTTGGATAGGAAAAGCACAATAATACTGGAACTGCTGTTATGCAGGAACTGAATTCACTCATAATTTCTCATAATGTTTTACTTCAGCGCGTCTGTAGCGTCCACTATTGTTCGTCTGTCACCCAGCAGTTAGTCATTTGTTATAATTATCTTTCTTTTAAAAAAAAAAAAAAAGAAAGAAAAGAAATAGTACCTAGTGATGGCAGCGCTGGCTAGGGCTAGACGAGGGGAAGTTGAACACTTCCCTTGTCTAGGAACTTCTGAACCACGCAAACCCTATTTTTAACAGCGGCAGGATAAAACAGCATGACCAGATCCACCGCGCCATTAGCACTGATAATTCAAAAGCGTTTAAAGGTAGTGTACTGGCATTACAGCAGACAGTGCTCATGTCAGCTGTATTTGGTTATAACTCATACTAACTAGTTTTACGAAATACAACATAAAACAAAGGCAACCTGAGTAAACAAATAATACCTTTTTTTTTTTTTGAAGCCAAAAAAATGATCCAACACTTATCACCAGTGTGAAAAACTCATTGCCTCTTAAAAATAAAATCTGGTTGTGCCACCTTTAGCAGCAATAACTGCAACCAAACACTTCTGATAACTGGAGATCAGACTTTCACTTACTTCTAGGACTCAGACTTACTCCTGTGCTTTGGATCATTGTCCTGCTGCATAATCCAGTTACACTTGAAAGACCGGACGTTCTCCTTTAGGATTCTCTGGTAGAGAGCAGAATTCATGTTTCCCTCAATTATTGCAAGTTGCTGAGGCCCTGAAGCAGCAAAGCATCCCCACACCATCACACTGCCACCACCATGCTTGACCGTAGCTATGATGTTCTTTTTGTGGAATTCTGTGTTTGGTTTACGGCAGATGTAACGGGACCCCTGTCTTCCAAACAGTTCCACTTTCGACTCATCAGTCCACAGAACATCCTCCCAAAAGGTTTGAGGATCATCAAGGTGTGTTTTGATAAAATTCAGACGAGTCTTAATGTTCTTCTGGGTTAGCAGTGGTTTTCTCCTCACCAGTCTTCCATGGATGCCATTCGTCCCCAGTGTCTTTCTGATAGTGGAGTCATGAACAGTGACCTTTATTGATGTACGAGAGGCCTGTAGATCCTTCGATGTTGTTCTTGACTCTTTTGTGACTTGCTGGATGAGTCGTTGCTGTGCTCTTGGAGGAATTTTGGAAGATCAGCCACTTGTGGGAAGGTTCACTACTATGCCGAGTTTTTCCATTAGGAGATAAAGACTCTGTGGTTCTTTAGAGTCCAAGAGACTTTGAAATAGCTTTGTAACCTTCCCAGACTGATGTATTTCAATCACCTTCTTCATCATCATTTCTGGAATTTCTTTCCATTCTGGCACTGTGTGTTACTGAGTAAGACCTTTTAACCAACTTCATGCTGTTGTAAAAGTTCTGTTTAAGTGTTGATGTGATTGAACAGGGTTTGCAGTGATCAGGTCTGGTTGTGTCTAGTCCAGCTGAACCCCATTGTGAATGCAGCTTCATAGATTTGGGGAATCAGTAACTACGGGGGCAAATACATTTTCACACAGCACCAGTTGGTATCGGATAACTCTTTTTTTCTTTTTCGCTTCAATAAATAACAAATAACATTTGTGTTTACTCAGGTTGCCTTTGTTTTACCTTAGATTTTGTTTTAATTTCAGAAACAATTTCGTACGAGATGCACACAAAAAGCGAAGAAATCAGAATGGGGGCAAATACTTTTTCACAGCACCGTACACTGCTGGGGTTTTTTTATAGTCATAGTTATGTGTGTCATCTGAACGTTTATATGAAGCCTTCTTGTTATGAACTGTCCTTGCAGATCACCAGACCACTCAACTACACCAAGCGGCAGTTTGACGTGGAGGAGGAGGATGTGGATAAATTAGCCCTCAGGTGTGTTGTGTATGAAGTGTACGTTAATGCGAAGTCCCTGTGTGAGTTGTTACTATAGAACGAGCGGTTAATAATATAGACCTTGCAGCCAAAACTTTTATCAGTGCTGCTGTTACAGAAAATGAATCAACGCCTTCTGACCAACCGATCTGAGAATTCACCAGTGCTGTGGTGTACGAGGTCAGAAAGTACTGTTCCTCAGGGGGGTTTCCTCCTGAATGTGGCATTATGAAACATCTCTCGTCTTGGTTTTGTTTTTCCAGGGTGGATCTGTGGAACGCCAGTAACCTGAAGTTTGGAGACGAGTTTTTAGGAGGTGTTCGGGTGCCACTGAAGGTTTTGGGCCAGGAGGGCATTCATGACGCATGGTATTACTAAATCATCTCAGTATGAGTACATCAAAGCTTACGAGCACATAACACATATCAACTTCTTTATTGTCATTCCTCTATGTAGCTTGGACACATTGGAACGAAGTGACGTGGTGCAACACAGGACAGTACGCAAGACTACATAAAGTGCAAATACACAACAGTGAGACGAGTGCAAGGCAGTAAATACACAGATCATGGGCTGTAAATGGTAAACTGTTGTGTAGTGTCGCAGGAATATTGTCAGAAACGAGTTCCACAATGTAAAGTGACTGATGCCGCTGTGTAACGTGCGGCGTGCAGTGGTACTGAGTCATACTGGGCCGGGTGTTTGACTAACCCAGGTGAGCGTTAGGAGGCAGCGGGGTGTTGAGTAATCCTGACTGCCTCAGGGAAGAAACTGTCGCGGAGTCTGCTGGTGATGGCACGGATGCTCCTGTACCTTCTGCCGGATGGTGGAGACGGGTGAAGAGTCCACGGGAGGGGTGACAGGGGGCGTCCGCCATACCGGTGGCTTTGCCGATGCAGCGGTTGTTGAATGAGGTGTCGGTGGTGGGTAGAGAGACTCGGATGATCTTTTCAGCTGTCCTCTTGCATTTCCCGTGCCACACGGTGAGGCAGCTGGTCAGGACGCTGTCAGTCGTCTCTCTGTAGAAGGAGATGAGGATGGGAGGGGGGAGTTTGGCTCTCTTCAGCCAACGCAGGAAGTGGACGCGCGGCTGGGCCTTCTTGGCTAGGCAGGTGGTGTTGAGAGTCCAGGAAGGTCATAAAGAACAAGTCAAATTGAAGCACCTGATGTTAGTAAACTGTTTGTACTTGAAAGAGCTCAGTGAAAGAGCATGTGTCACTGAGGGTTATCGAATGCCATGAGTAGAGCTATACCATGAGTAGAACTATACCACTGGTCCCTCTGTGTCTGTCTGTCTGTCTCTGATTTCCTTTCGGTCTCACTCCGTCTCTCTCTCGCTGTCTCTTAGGTACTTCCTACAACCGAGGGATAACAGCGGTAAGTCGGTGAAGGCCGACGAACTGGGTTCTTTAAGACTCAACATTGTTTACACAGAGGACCATGTCTTCCCTTCGGAGTGCTATAGTGACCTCACTGACCTGCTGCTGCAGTCTGCACGGATGGAGGTGAGTCTCTCTGTGTGTGTGGTCACTTTTGCAGAACAAACCGGATTTGTTTAAATGTGCATTAGGTAAGATTCATTCTCTAACGGTTAGGTAAGTGGATTCGAATTTGCATCCCCCCCCGATTCCCGGCCATATTCACGATACTCTGGCTCTACGTCCAAACGCAAGCAAGCATTCCCAGACCCACGTTTTCTCAACCACTTAATACACTTGTGCTGAAGCCATGGCTTAAACCGTTATATTTGATCATGTTTTACTTACCTTTCAGGTTATTTGTATAAGTGAGACATTTTTTGAATGACTATTAGTTCAACTGATGGAGAAAAAGTGCAGACGATTTGGTGAGCAGGTGTATCCGTTGTCAAAAAAGAAGCCATAACGATAGGATATCACAGACTACTGGGAATGTTGAAGGATTGTATTGCTACCGAACATTTTAAACCTTACATTAAGCCGACACAAAATAACGCTAGGCAAAGTGTAAAAGATCCACCAGTTGGGTTGCCAAGTTTTCCAGCAATTGCGTTGCCACGTAGCTCTTTACATCAACAGACTGCGTAACTATAAACTGTTTAAATTGCAGCTGAAAAAGTGCAGAACTTCAGTACGCTTCAATCTGAACAACTGGGTTTTTTTGGACCTGATGAGTATGGACGCATAAAAGAGACATGAAGAGTGGAATGTTAACATGATAGTGTCTGGGGGCTTATTCTGGGGGTTCGAATCCCACCTCTGCCCTGTGTGGGCGGAGTTTGCATGTACTCCATAATTCAGGGGTTTCCTCTGGGAACTCCGGTTTCCTCCCCCAGTCCAAAGACATGCGTTGTAGGCTGATTGGCATTTCCAAATTGTCCATAGTGTGTGAATGGGTGTGTGTGCGATTGCGCCCTGCGATTGGTAAACCAACCCCCCCCCACCCCACCCCCCCACCCCCAATCTAACACCATTGAGTTCATAGGGTTGAAATACAGTATATTACTTTTAAAACATGTTTGAACATGTTTAAAAAATAATAATGATTAGCATCTCTCTTAAAATAGGTTTTTTTTCAGTGTGGTTCATGTCCAGTCAAATTAATTTAGAAGAAATTAGGTTCAGGTGAATCCAGGGGTAAGCAAAGGCAGTTGGAAGAGACTGTGTGCTGATTGGATAGACATCAGTTTAGTGCATTCTAGGCTTTAGAATTTGTATGAAATTTCTATCCATTCACTTATGAAGTCTTTAATGTTGTTATGATTGTAAAGCGTGTGTGTGTGTGTGTGTGTGTGTGTGTTGCCGTAGCCTGTCTCAGCATCGGCAGCCCATATCCTTGGAGACGTGTGCCGGGAGAAGCAGGAAGCGGCCGTCCCGCTGGTCCGTCTCTTCCTGCACTACGGCAAAATCGTGCCTTTTATCAGTGCAATCGCCAACGCAGAGGTTAACCGCACACAGTGAGTTCTCACACACACACACACACACACACACACACACACACTTATTTACTGTCTTTATATGGGAATTACACTGTGTTATGATGGTTGGTAATAATGCTGAGATGTCCTTCAGTAATAAGTATCTTTTTGATTATTCAGGGCTGTTTAACGTTGAAGGACGATTTAGAAATACTATACTATTGGACATGATACATTTTCTGGACATACAGTACGCCTGTCAATAATTCTACCGTTGGACATCTGTAACAATTTTGGCCAAAATGCATCCAGAAAACAGAAGGCTCATCTAACGGTGTATGACGAAACCTTTACAGACGTTGGAACGTGTCCATAAAAAAATCCTCGGACATTAATAACAGTACAGTCCCACTTCACCACGTCGGTCTAATCCTGTTGGTGTAGAGCTTCAAACGCATCAGGATCTTAATCGGACCTGTACGGTACACACGCCCGTGACGTTTCTCATGCGAAATAAACATTCATACATGAAGCCAAGTGGAAAATATTGCGTTCAGTATTAGTGGTCAGACTGTAAAAAGTATTTCATGTAAAATAAGCTGTAGGAATCAGAACTGGAGATGCGCGACGTGTCGGGTCATCCTCGCGCCTCGGCATCAATCGGATTTCATTTTTTGAGATGTCTAGAGATTCCCACGCCTCAGTGTTTATCGGGCTGCAAATTGAGCCTTGGGTATTAATAATGTGTTGGGCGTTTGTTTTTTTTTGTTGTTTTTTTTGAGTCGCCTAGCAGTGTCTATAACGCAGTGGTGGCTCAGCGGTTAATGTGCTGGTCTGCTGCTCAGAAGGTCGTGAGTTCAAACCCCAGCACACCCCAACACACCCCAACACACCCCAGCACACCCCAGCACACCCCAGCACTGCCAAGCTGCCATTGTTGGGTCCTTGAGCGAGGCCATTAACCCTCAATTACTCAGCTGTATGAATGAGATAAATGTAAGGCGCTCTGGATAAGGGTGTCTACCAAAGAGCATAAACGTAATCTTGCTCTCCCTCAGGGATCCCAACACGATATTCCGGGGCAATTCATTAACGTCCAAATGCATTGATGAGACCATGAAGCTGGCAGGAATGCACTATCTACAGGTCACTCTCAAGCCCATTATCGACGAGGTGAGTCTCTGTCTTTGTGTAAGTCAGCTTTTTAAAATATTGGTATCATTTTTTTAATGATTATTACTGTATATGTGTGTGTGTGTTTTGTGGCGCAGATCTGCACAGAGCACAAGCCTTGTGAAATCGACCCTGTTAAGCTGAAGGAATCGGAGAATCTCGAGACCAACAGGGTGAGTCATACTTCTCTCAGTCTGCATGTTTATGAGCCTGTGTGTGGTTTCCCTGTGTGTGTGTGTGTGTGTGTGTGTGTGTGTGTGTGTGGCTGTATATGAAGGCATGTGATCTGGATGCGTGTTTACTTGAGAGAGCTGTGTGAAACAAAGCATTATAGACAGGCTGGATGTTATGAAAGGCATTTCTAATTTCCACATGTTTTCACAGTTGTCTGTCTTCATCTACTTGATGGCACAAACATGGGCATGTGTAAATGTTCTAGTAGTGCGTGTGTGTGTGTGTGTGTGTGTGTGTGTGTGTGTGCGTACACGCACGTTCCTTCACCTCCCTCTTTATGTCTGTTCTGTTTTCAGGAGAACCTGCGGCAGTACGTGGATCGCATCTTCAACGTCATCACCACCTCTGGCGTCAGATGCCCCACTGTCATGTGCGACATTTTCTTCTCACTCCGAGAATCCGCCGCCACCCGTTTCCAAGGTAACCGCATATACACTTCATGTGACCTTGAGTTAGCAACTGAATGCTGTGAAGCATAAAATAGTCTCTTGCTTTCGTTAGCGGTGCTGGTGATTCCAGCGTCACCCTGACCCCAGATCAGCGCTGCCATTTCTCATACAGTGTGTGTGTGTGTGTGTGTGTGAAGTTACCTTTTGCTTAGCAGAGTTCCAGAAATAGCTTCTCACCGAGGAGTTTCTGATGAGTTTGCCTGCTCTTTATCCCTTTGGTCACTCTGCATTCCCTGCCATGTCCTCATTTGCTTTCACCTCCTGCTCACTGTTATGTTTGCGGTATTTGAAAGAAGGCAGCGGCAGGCTGGATTTAGAGTTTGCATGATGCCACCTGCTGGACAGTGAGGCACATTGCAGCGACGTTCTACACAAACAGGAGAGCGTTCAGACTAAGACTTTTAGGAATGACATCATTTTCGACCCCAGCTTGTCTGACATATGAAGCGGGTGAAAAGCACGGTTGCGTCCGTGTTCGTCTTTTGCGATAAAAAAAAAAATTCGAGCCAGCTAAGTGTGACGAGCGACGTAATGTTTATCTCCTAAAACCAGCGAAGTGTCTAGTCCGTGTCATAGATTTAATAAAGTCTGCATGATAATAGATCTAAAGTAAATTCTTGTCTGTACAGTATATCTTTGGTGTCACATGATCAGCTCAGGGTTGAGGAGAGGACATCACAAGTAGGAATTCCAAATTGAGCTCGCGTTTTCTTTGTTTTCCGTTCAGAAATTCAAAATTGGAGTCACGAGCTTTAATCGAATGTAGCGCAAGCACACGAAGATCAGCTCAAGCACACGCAACCCCACTTATTTCCAAGCTATGTTTGTGCGTCTCAGTTTGACCAATCAAATCAAGTTTCTTTCTTTTTTTTTCCACTCATTGAACTGCAGCTCTTTCATGTCAGAAATTTGTAATAAGAGCAATAACATTGGCTGTGTCTGAATATACAGAAGGCAGAAAGCAGTACGCCAGAGGACTAGTATGTCTGAATTCTCAGCATTCATAAAACAGTAGGCAGGAAATGACCCACCGCTTCCGCCCGCCGAGGGAACCAGCGGATACTGCGCTATCCCATAATGCAGCGGGACTGGCTGAAAAGAGCTGTCAGAATCAAAAATGGCTCTTTTGAAGTTCTAGGTCACGTGACAATGCCAAGATGGCGGATGTAGTACGTCCGGATCGTATTCATGTACTGATCGGTACGTACCTCGTCAACGGCCGAGCAGCAGGTACCGAATCAGACGCAGTACGTATTGTCACAGTACATGATTTCGGATGCAGGGATTGTTTTCAGATCCGCGACCGGATGACATTGCCTTAAACGTAAAATGTAGCCCGCTTAAAAATCCTGGCTACTTTTTCGCTAGCTGTCTAACTAGCTAATATTCTCCAAACACACGACTGTAACACCGAGCGAATGCGACTACAGTCTCAAATGGGATTTCACGACTGAGCAATAAAAAATAAATTAATTAATTGATTCGATTTTATTGGTATAGCGCTTTTAACAGTGGACGTTGTCTCAGAGCGTCTTTACAGAGATATAAAAACAGGACACAGATTTTAAGTGTGTGAATTTCTCCCTAACGAGCGAGCCAAATAAAACACGCGTTTAAATAAATCAATCAGATTTGCTCAGCGGCGTTTAAAATCTGAAAACGTGTGTTTATTGTATGACGACGCTGATGATTGTGTTTGTGGATGTTCACAGTGGACCAAGACGTGAGGTACACAGCAGTCAGTAGCTTCATTTTCCTGCGTTTCTTCGCCCCAGCGATCCTGTCTCCCAACCTTTTTCAGCTCAGGCCGCATCATCCGGTGAGTGTTTACCCCCTACTGTATACGCCCCGTGATGTACGTCATCATAATAAGAACATCCTGACTTTACACGTGACCGAAGGAACCTGCGGCTGTTAGCAGCGTGTGAAATTGTGTGTTTGTTTGAGTTTGTTGCGTCACCGTCCCTAACGTCCTTCTGGTCTTTCCCGTAAAGGATCCTTGTACGTCACGGACTCTGACGCTCATCTCCAAAACCATCCAGACCCTGGGAAGCCTCGCCAAGTCTAAATCAGTAAGTCAGTGGATTTAAGGCTAAGGGTGGGACGTCATACGCTCTTCCCTGTTATAATGTCACTAGCCAATCATCCGCGTCTGTGAGCGCATGTCGTGTGTAGTTTCCTCGATTAAAGCTTGCTAGTTAACAGAACGTTTGACTACGCAGGCACGAAGAACCGGTTTAGATGGAAATTAAACTGCAAACTCGATCAGTCGTTCTCTAATCAGTGCCGAAATATCGTATGTATTTTTTTTTAATTAGCCGTATGGGTGATAATGATCTCAGCTTTTCTCACTGTTCTCCAGGGCAACTTTAAAGAATCTTACATGGCTGCGTTTTACGATTACTTCAACGAGCAGAAGTACGCAGACGCTGTGAAAAATGTGAGTTACTTATTTGTGCTTTTTGTTGAATGCGGAGTAAGACGGACTCCACCGATGAGTCTTCCGGGGACGCCTCCACTTGCCGCTCCACACGTCCTGTTCATTTCAGTGTGAAGCTCTGGAGTAGATATCGGCGCGGTGCACGCCGACTGTCTCATCCATTCAGACTTTAAACAAAACTATAAAATAGACATTTTGTACAACAGGGTGAAGTATTGTTGACTCGATTTCCATAGCAACACCCCACTCATAAACAAACCCACGCAAACATGAGAGAAATGCCCACCAGAGTTGAGGAGAGGGAGAGAGAGAGGCAGCGGTGCCATGTGGAAACAAACTTTAACAGCGGACACATACTGTTAACTCCTCTTAGCATTTTTTCCCCTTGTCACTGCATTTTTCCTTCCGAAGCGCAGTTATCCCGCCCAGTAAGGGGCGGCTGTGTCTCAGCTGGTAGAGCGGGTCGTCCACTAATCGTAGGGTTGGCGGTTCGATTCCCGGCCCGCGTGACTCCACATGCCGAAGTGTCCTTGGGCAAGACACTGAACCCCAAGTTGCTCCTGATGGCAAGTTAGCGCCTTGCATGGCAGCTCTGCTACCATTGGCGTGTGAGTGAGTGAGTGAGTGAGTGAGTGTGTGTGTGTGAATGGGTGAATGAGACACAGTGTAAAGCGCTTTGGATAAAAGCGCTATATAAGTGCACCATTTATCCAGTACGCGTTATTTTACGCCGATGAACCCATAGCCGACTCAAACGTGAACCCGTTTTGTTAATGCATATGGTCCCAATCCTTCTGTGTGTGTGTGTGTGTGTGTGTGTGTGTGTGCAGTTTCTCGATCTGATTTCATCGTCTGGGAGGTGGGATCAGAAGAGCATCGAGACGCCGATCATGTTGAAAGAAGGGTAAGCAGCGAGTAGCAGTACTGTGCTGGATTAATTACCATCTTGTGAATGGCTAACCCAGAGATGAGTTAATGCATGTGATAAATAAAAAGTGTGTGTGTGTGTGTGTGTGTGTGTTTGGAACTTGCAGGATGAACGTATGTATTAACAGCAGAGCCAATGGAAAGGATACGTGTGTGCATCTCTAATCTGTCTGTCAAATTCAGGTCCTGGGGGCCACAGCTCTTTAGATTTAGAAATTGAACGTTTTCTCGTCCAACGTACCAAATTTAGTCCTTGGTAATTAACTGACGAGTCGAATCATGTGTGTTAAATGAGGCGTAATAGTAAACCCTGCAGTGCTGTGATCCTCTAGGACTAGGGTCTGACTCTTCTGGCCTTTAAGACACATTCAGGTGTCTTTTTTTCTTGTATTTCTCTGCTGGGCACAGGAGCGTTAAACTGACTAATAAGAGGGTTGATGGGAAGGGTTCTTGCAGGTAAGCTGCACCCGATTGGCCGCTCCTCTGACCCTCACAGCCCTTTCCACTTCCCTGATACGTGTAAATTGTATAGGCAATTATCAGGGAAGTGTTGAACCTAATAGTATGCCAAAGTAAAATGCAGACGAAAGCTCCTGCCATTGTTCTTTTGTGTCGTGTGTTTCGTGGCCAAAGACATTGTCAGAAGAGGAGACGGTTCACTCGTTGCAAGCCACCCTGGCAATGTATTTTCATACAAGACATACAAGAACATGCTCCTATCTGAGTAGATGAGAATACATCAGACATTTCATGATAGCCATGCTGAAGTGTCTAATGCAGATTTCAAATCTGATTATGGTATGGTATAAATCATTAGCAGTCTTTGGCTCAAACTGAACAAAAAACGATGTTCCAGCTACCATGGGTGTGAATACCTGCACAAAAGGGCGGGGGAGGGGTCTGGGGGTGCTAGTTTTCATGATACCAACCTTCTGTACAGCTGTTTTTATGGGATCAGCAGCCATGTTTCCATCCATAGAAACACCAGATGCCAATAAAATCTCCAAAACGTGCTCAGTTGAGGTGGAGAAATTCCTCGATGCACATCAAAAAGAAAGTCATGTGACTTTTCCTTAACAAATCACGCGATTGGATAATTGGCTGACGTGATCGGATGTTCCGCACACGCGGCCGAATTATACAGCGCAGCGGCAGTGCGTGTTTCTGTGGGAACCGGGGCGCAGTGGGTCGGACTACCCGGCAGACCGATCCGCGATGCACAGCATCTCAAGTGCTGCTTTCGTCATTGTGAAAGTCAGTCATGGAAATGATTTGGTATAATTACCTCCCAGGACTGTCTCACACGGTTCCCTTCCCAAATATCAGGCATGTCCGCCTCCGATAACAAGACACCATGAGGTTTATGAGAGCGTTTCATCGGGGCGCTCTGAAGCGCAAGTCATTTATTTTATTGGAAAAACACAACAACTTCCATTTGTATCGATACTTTCGCGCCGGTTTCCCCGGAAGTGCCGATTTTGTCCTGCTGAACACGTGGGATGGAAACGGTGCTTTATTCGCAAACGTTTTATACGATATTCCAATTTTTCACATAAATTCAATTCTCAACTTGGACGGAAACATGGCTCGAGACTTCCAGCCAAGAGGACATCAGATCTCAAATGGCTTCGTATTGCCTACGCGTGCGGTGCATGAGACAGAGCCGATCAGCTGGTGGACTGCGGTCTGGATGCGGACTCAGCGAAGTATTTCAGCCGACTAAAACGAGTACTTACGTATGAAAGGAAAAATCGCTCGTAGTTCAGCGACCGAACGAGCGCGGCTTCTGCAGCAGATCCTTGGGCAGCGGTGGCTTGGCGGTTAAGGCTCTGGGTTACTGATCAGAAGGTCGGGGGTTCAAGCTCCAGCACTGCGGAGCTGCCACTGTTGGACCCTTGAGCAAGGCCCTTAACCCTCTCTGCTCCAGGGGGTGCTGCTGTATCATGGCTGACCCTGCGCTCTGACCCCAACCTCCTAACATGCTGGGGTATGCGAAAAAAACAATTTCACCGTGCTGTAATATATACGTGACCAATAAAGACTCATTACTCATTATCCTCTGCCGTCTGTAACTTGTCCAGTCACGTGCATGATGTATAATTATCTAACTGAAGGAAACTCATCCGAGTGGAGAGAACACTACAGGTTTAGACACATTCGGTCAGAAAGGGAAGAGTTTCCTCAGACAATTCACCCTCTCTGGTCTGATTAGTGAACTGAAAGCATTTAAATTTGGCAACAGTAACACCATATTTAAAGGCAGTTGGACAGAGAAGTATGTGTTCCTTAAAATCAAAACTGATGTGTCAAAAGTGCTAACCTCACGCACGGCTACGAAACTAATAATATCCTCTTACAGTTGCCATATTGTTAGGCAGAATCTAATCATGAGTGTTTAAGAGCGTTAGTATGTGACTGTTGTCACCATTCAGTGAAGTTAAGTTGTTTATCTGGATCTTTGATATCAAGGAGTCTTATGTAGCTGGACCTTCATATAGCGTAGTTAAATACCGCCGACATACAGTCCTGTGCAAAGCTTTTAGGCACCCTGTTTATTTTTAGTACAAACCTACTTTTTATCGATTTTTATTTTATGACTTCTACATTATCAAGTCCATGCAAAAAAACTAAACATAAGTTTTCTCGCACAAAATTTAACGTCACAGGAAAATGTCATAACACAACGAAGGCTGCCGGGTTTCGCTGCAACAATAAAGCGCGAGTGCGACAGTCAGAGTCTCCAGAGGAACCGTGCCTGGTTCTGCAAAGATGCTCAATAACACTTCCAGCTCTTTTCCTTACACAAAACTGCACTAACTCTACCTGAGACTACTATTTTAATTTTTATATTATAAAAATAATCGAACAGTATTGACTTTGTTTCGTTTACTGCTGTTTACTGCTCTTTACGGTATTTTTTTTTTTTAATTGTAGAAACTTTTCATTATTTTTGAAGGCGTCTTTGCTCTACAGCTTTTCTTTGCATGTGCCTAAAACTTCTGCACAGCACCGTAGGATATAACATAACAGCAAGAGGAAGCCATTTAAGATTCAGCCTCCGGCAAGATTTGTTATCTGTTCTGAATTTTATGGTTTATTTGCATCATAAATATTTGTCTCAGCTAAATCTTTTTCATTATCTTCATAATGTCTAGTTAGGAGAAGATTTGTATCCTTGAGCTCACTAAAGCATGACATCACTGTATTTATATAGACAGCAGTACTCTAAATCTGCACTGGGTTCATGAATCTGATCGACCTGGCTTTATCCAAGTTCTACCTCTATCAACAGGCTGATTGGCTCCTATAATTCAGTCATCATGTCGAGCTGTGTGCACTCCCCCTGCTCACATTCCAGCTCGTGAACTGTCTCCTCTCTTGATAATGTCTCTGGTTGATGTGGCCTCTCGATGTTCTTTGATAGCACCGCCTCCCCTTGGTTGTCATAGAGGCTGGACATGGCATGGTCCAAGCACAGACATGTTCTACAAGTTAGTTGAAGCCTGTGAGTCTGTTTAGCTACACCGTGCAATCTGCTGCGACCTGGTGTCCCATTTCAGCGTGCTTGAAATTTACACAGCCATTTACTTTAATATGTGGTATTTTTCTCATCACTGCTTTCCAGTCATTCAGTAAGCACAAAACAATGATTTTTAGGCGTAAGATTTGTCCAAGTGTTAGGAACAGTAATCCTTTAGGTTTTAAAAAGCATGTCAAAAGACAGCAGAAAAGAACCTGTACGTGTAAGTAATGCTCGTGATGTACGTGATGAACGTCTAATAGTTTTCCCAACACACGCCAAGCTTAACCTGTGCTCCTGTTTATCTCTTGTCTCTGTTCTCCTTTCCCTTCGTACCTCGGCTGACGGACAGATTTATGATCAAAAGAGCGCAAGGGAGGAAAAAATTTGGCATGAAGAACTTTAAGAAGAGATGGTTCCGGCTCACTAATCATGAGTTCACTTACCATAAAACGAAAGGTAATGAAGACGTTACTCTCACTGTGACCGGGATAGGCACCGTGTATTCGTGTCGTCTATCTGGTGTCGGTTGTTATTCATATATGCCCAGCGTACTTCATTTGAAATGTTCATATACAGTATGAAAGGATTGGAAGTGTAAATCTGGATTGCGTTTGTATTTACTGTGCGTGTTTGTCTGTTTGTTTTTTTGGGGTTTTTTTTTTTTGTGGTGTCCTTTGTGTAAAGGTGAAGGACCTTTGTGTAGAATCCCTATTGAGAACATCTTGGCTGTGGAGAGATTAGAGGAGGAGTCTTTCAAGATGAAGAATGTAAGAGACAATGTTGCACACACACACACACACACACACACACACGTGTGTACTGTACAGAAAACTGATTACACCACACAGCTGTCAGACATTGCATATTGATATACATGTGAATTTATGACAAAAGCAAAAAAAAAGAATTCATTATTTAATCAGAACCAAAGTGAGTCTGTGAGATGTCAGTATTATCCCAGTACGTTTGCTGATTTGTGTGTCCAGTGCCATTAGAGAAATCAAATGTTCCGCAGAAACGCTTTGTGACCTTTTTGCTTCCACTCTTCTATTTTGGCTCTCCAGATGTTCCAGGTGATCCAACCAGAGCGGGCGCTTTACATTCAGGCTAACAACTGTGTAGAGGCGCGAGACTGGATCGACATCCTCACTAAAGTCAGCCAGTGTAACCGCAAGCGCCTGAGCACTTACCACCCTTCAGCCTACCTCAACGGCCACTGGCTGTGCTGCAAACAGGCCGTCGACTCTGCTCCAGGCTGCACACCCTGCACCGGGTCAGTCCGACTCTTTATTCTACCGTGGTACTGCCAGTAAAGACCTTTATATTTACTAGATTACTGCACCACGGTACTGAAACACATGAGCTGTTTCTCAATGCTAAGAACGCAAAGAACGGACTTGAGTTCGTGTGAAGACCGGTCTTGCCAGACTACCTGGAAAGAACAAACTCAGAAGGACAGGAGGACCTAGAGCGCGAGAATTGAGATGTGCTGTGAGCTTCCTGTCGCGCAGTGGGCCGTCCCAGCACATTTCTAGTAGTGGGGCAGGGTCCTCGTCGCTTCAGTGCTCCCTAATTAACATGTTTCCATTGGTTAATAGATTTCCTGTTAACTGGCTGATTAACCGAACGTTAATTAAGCATATTTTCATGTAGGAAGCTCACTGTCTGCAACTGCGACTTCATGTTGACTGTAAACTGAGCGAACACGTTTACCGCTACCTCAGGATTGAACCTAGCATAGTTTCATTAAAAATTTAAAAATAACTTCTGACCTCAGAAAGAGAGTTGTTGATTCTTATCAGGCTGGAAAAGGTTACAAAAAACATCCCTAAAGAGTTTGGACTCCACCAATCCACAGTCAGTCAGATTGTGAACAAATTGAGGTAATTCAAGACCGTTGTTACCGCCCCAGGAGTGTTTGACCAACAAAGATCATTCCAAGAACAAGACGTGTAAGAGTCCATGAGATCGCAAAGGAACCCAGGGTAACTTCTGAGTAACTAAAGGCCTCTCTCACATTGGCTAATGTTAATGTTTATGAGTCCACCATCAGGAGAACACTGAACAACAATGGTGTGATGGCAGGGTTCCAAAGAGAAAGCCACTGCTCTCCAAAAAGAACACTGCTGCTGTCTGCAGTTTGCTAACACTCATGTGGACAAGCCAGAAGGCTATTGTAAAAATCTTCTGTGGATGGATGAGACCAAAATAGAACTTTCTATTTTGAATGAGAAGTGTTATGTTTGCAGAAAGGAAAACACTGCATTCCAGCATAAGAACCTTATCCCATCTGTGAAACATCGTGCTGGTAGTATCCAGGCCTGTTTTTCTGCATCTGGGTAGGATGACTTTCCATCACTGATGGAACAAGGAATTGTGAATTATACCGGTGAATTCTAAAGGAAAATGTCAGGACATCTGTTCATGAACTGAATCTCAAGAGAAATTGGGTCGAGCAGCAAGACAACGGCCCTTCTAAAGGGTTCACTAACTTTCAAGCACAACTGTGTGTGTGTGTGTGTGTGTGTGTGTGTATATATATATATATATATATATATATATATATATATCCATCCATCCACTTATCCTACACAGGGTCGCAGGGAGCCTGATGCATGTTTGAAAGGCTCGGGAACAAAATCCCCTAATAGAATTGTGAAATTTTACATCCTGTAGCTTTAACGAAAGCAACTGAAATGCTGTTGTCGGTGCTGATGTGTTACTGTGTCGGTTCTTTGTGTTTGTGCAGTGGCTTGCCTGCAAACATTCAGCTTGACATAGATGGAGACAGAGAGACTGAGCGCATCTATTCACTGTTCAGCACCTACATGTCCAAGCTCGTCAAAATGCAAGGTGTGTTCCGCTATGCGTTATCCGTATTGTCTATACTTTAGAGTAGCAGGTGAAGGTTTTTTTGTAAGTAACCTGTGGCCATGTCCCACCATCTCAGAGGCGTGCGGCAGTAAGTCTGTGTATGACGGGCCCGAACAGGAAGAGTACTCCAGCTTTGTCATAGACGACCCACAGGAGACCTACAAGATCCTAAAACAAATCGTCTCAGCCGTGCACAAACTGGAGCAGCAGCACGCACAGTACAAGCGTGAAAAGTTCAGTAAGACCAAGTATGGTAGCCAGTGAGTACCACTTCAGTTCTTTCATAAGTTTAACATTTATCTTTTAAACTAGCTGGATATGTTTATATTTATATTGTGTTCTAGATATATATATATATATATATATATATATATATATATATATATATATATATATATTTTTACAGTCCAATCTATCCAGATAAATCTTTATTGCTGGATATATTCATATTTATAGTCTAGCTGGATGTATATATATTTATAGTCTAGCTGGAGGTATTTATATTTATAGTCTAGCTGGATGTATTTATATTTATAGTCTAGCTGGAGGTATTTATATTTATAGTCTAGCTGGATGTATTTATATTTATAGTCTAGCTGGATATATTTATATTTATAGTCTAGCTGGAGGTATTTATATTTATAGTCTAGCTGTATGTATTTATATTTATAGTCTAGCTGGATGTATTTATATTTATAGTCTAGCTGGATATATTTATATTTATAGTCTAGCTGGATATATTTATATTTATAGTCTAGCTGGAGGTATTTATATTTATAGTCTAGCTGTATGTATTTATATTTATAGTCTAGCTGGAGGTATTTATATTTATAGTCTAGCTGTATGTATTTATATTTATAGTCTAGCTGGATGTATTTATATTTATAGTCTAGCTGGATATATTTATATTTATAGTCTAGCTGGAGGTATTTATATTTATAGTCTAGCTGTATGTATTTATATTTATAGTCTAGCTGGAGGTATTTATATTTATAGTCTAGCTGTATGTATTTATATTTATAGTCTAGCTGGATGTATATATATTTATAGTCTAGCTGGATGTATATATATTTATAGTCTAGCTGGATGTATTTATATTTATAGTCTAGCTGGATGTATTTATATTTATAGTCTAGCTGGATATATTTATATTTATAGTCTAGCTGGATGTATATATATTTATAGTCTAGCTGGAGGTATTTATATTTATAGTCTAGCTGGATGTATATATATTTATAGTCTAGCTGGATGTATATATATTTATAGTCTAGCTGGATGTATTTATATTTATAGTCTAGCTGGATGTATTTATATTTATAGTCTAGCTGGATATATTTATATTTATAGTCTAGCTGGATGTATATATATTTATAGTCTAGCTGGAGGTATTTATATTTATAGTCTAGCTGGATCTATTTATATTTATAGTGTGATCTAGTCAGATATATTTATAGTCTAGCTGGAGGTATTTATATTTATAGTCTAGCTGGAGGTATTTATATTTATAGTCTAGCTGGATGTATTTATATTTATAGTCTAGCTGGATGTATATATGTTTATAGTCTAGCTGGATGTATATATATTTATAGTCTAGCTGGATGTATATATATTTATAGTCTAGCTGGATGTATTTATATTTATAGTCTAGCTGGATGTATATATGTTTATAGTCTAGCTGGATGTATTTATATTTATAGTCTAGCTGGATGTATATATATTTATAGTCTAGCTGGATGTATTTATATTTATAGTCTAGCTGGATGTATTTATATTTATAGTCTAGCTGGAGGTATTTATATTTATAGTCTAGCTGGATGTATATATATTTATAGTCTAGCTGGATGTATTTATATTTATAGTCTAGCTGGATGTATATATATTTATAGTCTAGCTGGAGGTATTTATATTTATAGTCTAGCTGGATGTATTTATATTTATAGTCTAGCTGGATGTATTTATATTTATAGTCTAGCTGGATGTATATATATTTATAGTCTAGCTGGATGTATTTATATTTATAGTCTAGCTGGATGTATTTATATTTATAGTCTAGCTGGATGTATATATATTTATAGTCTAGCTGGATGTATATATATTTATAGTCTAGCTGGATGTATATATATTTATAGTCTAGCTGGATGTATTTATATTTATAGTCTAGCTGGATGTATTTATATTTATAGTCTAGCTGGATGTATTCATATTTATAGTCTAGCTGGATATATTCATATTTATAGTCTAGCTGGATGTATTCATATTTATAGTCTAGCTGGAGGTATTTATATTTATAGTCTAGCTGGATGTATTTATATTTATAGTCTAGCTGGATGTATATATGTTTATAGTCTAGCTGGATGTATATATGTTTATAGTCTAGCTGGAGGTATTTATATTTATAGTCTAGCTGGATGTATATATATTTATAGTCTAGCTGGATGTATTTATATTTATAGTCTAGCTGGATGTATATATGTTTATAGTCTAGCTGGATGTATATATGTTTATAGTCTAGCTGGATGTATATATGTTTATAGTCTAGCTGGAGGTATTTATATTTATAGTCTAGCTGGATGTATATATATTTATAGTCTAGCTGGATGTATTTATATTTATAGTCTAGCTGGATGTATATATGTTTATAGTCTAGCCGGATGTATATATATTTATAGTCTAGCCGGAGGTATTTATATTTATAGTCTAGCCGGATGTATTTATATTTATAGTCTAGCCGGAGGTATTTATATTTATAGTCTAGCTGGATGTATATATGTTTATAGTCTAGCTGGATGTATATATGTTTATAGTCTAGCTGGATGTATATATGTTTATAGTCTAGCGGGATGTATATATGTTTATAGTCTAGCTGGATGTATATATGTTTATAGTCTAGCTGGATGTATATATGTTTATAGTCTAGCTGGATGTATATATGTTTATAGTCTAGCTGGATGTATATATGTTTATAGTCTAGCGGGATGTATATATGTTTATAGTCTAGCTGGATGTATATATGTTTATAGTCTAGCTGGATGTATATATGTTTATAGTCTAGCTGGATGTATATATGTTTATAGTCTAGCTGGATGTATATATGTTTATAGTCTAGCTGGATGTATATATGTTTATAGTCTAGCTGGAGGTATTTATATTTATAGTCTAGCTGGATGTATATATATTTATAGTCTAGCTGGATGTATTTATATTTATAGTCTAGCTGGATGTATATATGTTTATAGTCTAGCCGGATGTATATATATTTATAGTCTAGCCGGAGGTATTTATATTTATAGTCTAGCCGGATGTATTTATATTTATAGTCTAGCCGGAGGTATTTATATTTATAGTCTAGCTGGATGTATATATGTTTATAGTCTAGCTGGATGTATATATGTTTATAGTCTAGCTGGATGTATATATGTTTATAGTCTAGCGGGATGTATATATGTTTATAGTCTAGCTGGATGTATATATGTTTATAGTCTAGCTGGATGTATATATGTTTATAGTCTAGCTGGATGTATATATGTTTATAGTCTAGCTGGATGTATATATGTTTATAGTCTAGCGGGATGTATATATGTTTATAGTCTAGCTGGATGTATATATGTTTATAGTCTAGCTGGATGTATATATGTTTATAGTCTAGCGGGATGTATTTATATTTATAGTCTAGCTGGATGTATATATGTTTATAGTCTAGCTGGATGTATATATGTTTATAGTCTAGCTGGATGTATATATGTTTATAGTCTAGCTGGATGTATATATATTTATAGTCTAGCTGTATGTATTTATATTTATAGTCTAGCTGGATGTATATATGTTTATAGTCTAGCTGGATGTATATATATTTATAGTCTAGCTGGATGTATATATATTTATAGTGTGATATAGCTGGTATATTTATGTATAGTTTTCTGACAATCCAGTGACTAAGATATTCAGCTATAAAGTTTTGAGCCTCAATAAGGATTGCAGGTAACATATGAACTAACAGTTAACTTCGGTTCCAAGGTCTGAACTAGCTGGATAACAGAGTAATGACTTGTTTGCTTGTTTGTTTGTACAGGGAGCATCCAATTGGAGACAAGAGCTTCCAGTGCTATATCCGCCAACAATCGGAGAGCTCCACCTACTCAATCTGACCCCGCCCATGACCACAATGCCCTTCTCTCTGCAACGAATACCACGGCGATGCCTGTACATCACAGGAACAACAAGTCGTGATTGACGGCAAGAAGTCCAGGAACGAGCGTGAGATGAAGCTAAAAAGAATCTCATGCAAAGCTATACCTTTTTTGTATGTTGTACAAACCCAATCAACAGCTTTCCACAGAACTGTGTGCACTTTAATCGTCACACCCGCCCCGTTGACGATCAAGCTCTGCCTTGTGGCAAATTTTCACTGAGGGACTTTGTTTTTAGGTCTTGAGAATTTTCTTGTAACTCGTCTTCAGGGCAAAACTGCAGGTTTGAGAGCCCTCTGCTTTTCACTTTTAAGCGCATTGGTGCATGCCTGTTAATGAGAGCCTTGTGGCCAATCCCAGCTCCGAAGAGTTAAGAATCTACCGGCGTCAGCTTTATGATGCACGAACACATAATCATCAGCGTTTGTTAGCATGCATGGTAGCATTTTACCTCTGGCAGAATAGCTTTAGCCAAAGTAGCCCAAGTCAAATTGAGTAGGTGGTTAATTCTTCTGAATTGGGATGCCGACTGAAAGGACCTATCTGAATCAGATGTTAACTGTAACCATTGTTTTTTTTCTTATAATGGCATTGTATGAGAGACCTGTCTTAGATTAACCGTCTACGCCATAATGAAAAGGGTTTTTTTTCCCCCTACACCGTGTCCATGTTCAGACCTGTTACAGTACTGTTACGTGCTTTTTTGAGAACATTCCTTAAGATCCCCAGCCAACTGAAGGATTGGAGCATATTGGGAAATGGCGTTAGTTCATATCACGTTCTCAAAATATCCACAAAACCTGAACATAGACTCTGCATTGACCTGGCATGGCATGACACTAAAACATATTATTTGGAGATCAATTTAAAGCCAGTATTTTTTGTACATTGCTCCTTTTTTAAAAAAAAAAAAAAAAAAAAGAAAAGAAAGAAAAAACGTGAAAAACAAATCAGATCATCTGTAAGTTTGTGATTTAATTTAATCTAACTGGTCAGTTTAAATGAACTGGTCTTAACAGGTCCCTTTTGCCAGTTCTGCCAATGCCAGATATTTGTGGTCTTTTGTACTTTTGTTGTGTTTTATGTACTGTAAATACTGCATTTGTAATCTGTGTCTTGTACTGAGAATTATTTCCCTCGGATGCGTGTACGTGTGTGATTGAGAATTGAAGCATGTGTGAGGAAGAGATTTCTTATCGTATACGATTACGTTCTATTTTAACAAACATTCTCCCAACACTTCTAAATGTAACATAGCGAGTGTTGTTTAAACCAGCACACTTTTGTGTATTTCAGAAAATTTGTGTAAGTTACAGAAAATGTACTAATGGCCCAGTTCCTTTACTGTAGTTCATCCATTGGTGCATGTTTTAGTGTGAATATATTGTTTTAATATAAACCAGACGATTTTTGCTACCCACTCCAAAAAAAGGTTCAGTATTTATTTTTATATCACGATATAACATTTTCTGGGCGAGATTATTTGAGTACAAAAGGTCTCCATACGCAGAGTATGAAAGATGCAATAATTTCCTGATCAGTTGTTTTATGAATATCTGATCAGATACAAATTATAATTGATAACTCATTTTAGCTTTTGGATCAATGCTCTTCACAGCGATACCTTAAAAAGGTGAGAACAGTGTATTTTGTATAATTATATAAAGAGTATTATTACAAATCTGTGATGTGTAGAGGTCGATGTGAAATGAATGATGAAAATGTAAATGCAAAAAAAAACCCCACTTTTTTTGTCTAAATGAAGGCAATAGCAATGAAACCATGAATGTGTGTTTTGTTCCGTTTGTCAGTATTTCTCCACTTTATTGGCCACTTGACATCCTTCAGAACAAGTACACTACATGAATCTACTTCAGTTGTAATCGCACTTTGCTGAGATAAATAATTACAGAAACTGGTTTATATATATATATATATATATATATATATATATATATATATATATATATATATATATTCAATCTGATTTGTTACCCATCCCTCCACTGTACATGGTGAAATTTGAAATCACTTAAAAATACAGGGTGTCCCAAAAGTCTCCATACATACAGGACTATGTTTGCCAGCACCACCTCGGTCGTGCCTTCGTCAGTGGATGTTGATGGACGTCGACTTCTCGGGTTGGTCTGCAACACTTCCAGTCTTTTTGAATTTGTCAATAAGTTTGACAACAGTGTCAGATATAATGTGCTTGCTATGTTTCCTGTTAAAGTCGACAACTTCCTGATCCGGCCGTGAGAATGATTTTAATACGTTCTTCTTTTGTCAAAAGCATTCTTAAACACTGGAATATATATATATATATATATATATATATATATATATATATATATATATATATATATATATATATATACATGTATATATATGTATGTGTGTGTGTGTGAATATATATATATATATATATATATATATATATATATATATATATATAAACAAAGTATGAAATATTTTGGAATATGTATGGAGACTTGGGACACCCTGTATTTGCTTTGGATTCGTTTTCCGTGCTGAAAAAAACCCCCAAAAAACAATAGAAAACCTCATAGAATTTGTAATGGATTTAATGGTTATAATGGGAATTGTATTGGTTTTAACAGAAGCTGTAATGGTCCCTGTGGGTCTCTACTAGTAATTTGTTGCCTTGTATTGGTGGCATGTTATGTCTAGTGAATACGGACCAATAATTGTAATGGTTAGCGGTTTGTCTGTAATGGATTTTGTAGTGGAAACCATTAGAATTTCTGTCATGGTTTTGGGGGGGGGGGGGGTCAGCAGGGTTAGTTAGTTCAGTGTCGCTGAGCTGAAGTTTTTACTTTAATTTAGTCTTGTATGTGGAATAAGACAGTGTGTGTCCTAGTGAAGGTGAGTTATGAAATGTCCCCCTAAAGACTAGGATTATCTGACAGTTTTGAGTTTGTGGGGAGATTCAGCTGGTCTCCAAGAGCAAAAAAAAAAAAAAAAAAACAGCTTTATTTTAAAAGCTTTTGGTCACTGAGGCTAAGGTTTAGACTTAATCGTAGTCATAGCATTAATGAGGTGTAGCTGCGTTACTAATTGTGTGTGTGTGTGTGAGAGAGAGAGAGAGAGAGAGAGTGTGTGTTTTCCTGTGAAAATGAGGTTAACCCGGGTTGTGTATTCTTCCTCCACTGAAGCGGTGCTAATGTAAACAGGGGGTCAGTAGCATGTAGGCTATTGTCCGCAGTGTGTCTTGTTTGAGGCTCGACACAGGAGTACAGCACTCCCTCCGCTCATTTCCTTCAGCACTTCTCTGAGAAGAGCACGGGGACTTTTGGAGAGGACTCCGGTATCGCCCCCAGGCCTGAACTCGGTGTAGAGAGCAGAAGTGAAGTGAGAGACCGCGGCTGAGAGGTGACCATGTGGGGACTGAGAGTGTTGAGGAGCGGCTCTGTGCTCAGTCTGCTGCTGTTCGCGACTCTCTGCCACACACACCACTGTAAGTCCAGCACACACACACACACACCCCACTGTAAATCCAGCACACACACACACCCCACTGTAAATCCAGCACACACACACACACACACCACTGTAAATCCAGCACACACACACACAGCAGGAAAACTCCGCCAAGACCGAGCACTTTCACTCTTTCCCTTTCCTGCACAAATACTCACACACACGCGCCTGTTGTTAACGGTGTCGGTTGGTGTTTATTGTTTATATTTTGTACCGCTTCGCCTGATTTCTCATGTAAATGTAATGAAACCCCGCGTTAACCCCCCGGGGCCCGTTAGATTCGGTAGTGTACCGTGTTGATTCTACTAGCAGGATTTAAACTAGTTTAAAGCGACATTATGGACAGTTTTGTTCGTGTTGCTGCTGAACAGAAACCTGGTTTAGGAACAGCACTTTTACCGGAAGCACGTGCAGATCTTAATCCCTGCGGACCCGTTTAATCCGGTTACAGCTGAACGCAGACTACGCACTTTACTCACTTCTTTACCATCCTAACTCTGTCTGTCTGCCTCTCTGTCTATCTCTGTCTCTATCTATCTAACTCTGTCTGTCTGCCTCTCTGTCTATCTCTGTCTCTATCTATCTAACTCTGTCTGTCTGCCTCTCTGTCTATATCTATCTAACTCTGTCTGTCTGCCTCTCTGTCTATATCTATCTAACTCTGTCTGTCTGCCTCTCTGTCTATCTCTGTCTCTATCTATCTAACTCTGTCTGTCTGCCTCTCTGTCTATCTCTGTCTCTATCTATCTAACTCTGTCTGTCTGCCTCTCTGTCTATCTCTGTCTCTATCTATCTAACTCTGTCTGTCTGCCTCTCTGTCTATCTCTGTCTCTATCTATCTAACTCTGTCTATCTCTGTCTCTATCTATCTAACTCTGTCTGTCTGCCTCTCTGTCTATCTCTGTCTCTATCTATCTAACTCTGTCTGTCTGCCTCTCTGTCTCTCTCTATCTAACTATCTATCTATCTATCTAACTCTGTCTGTCTGTCTGTCTATCTATCTCTGTCTGCCTCTCTATCTATCTGTCTGTCTGTTTCTATCTATCTATATATATCTCTGTCTGCCTCTCTATCTCTGTCTCTATCTATCTAACTATCTATCTATCTAACTCTGTCTGTCTGTCTATCTGTCTCTATCTATCTATCTCTGTCTGTCTGTTTCTATCTATATATCTGACTGTCTGCCTCTCTATCTGTCTGTCTGTCTGCCTATCTATCTATCTATCTATCTATCTATCTCTGTCTGTCTGTCTGTCTCTATCTATCTGTCTGTCTCTCTATCTATTTATCTATCTATCTGCCCTGTGATCAGTAAACTGGATCTCACCCATTCATCCTCTCTCTCTCTCTCTCTCTCTCTCTCTCTCTCTCTTTCTCTCTCTCCTTCCTTTTCTATTATGATTCATAACCTTCCTTCATTCTTTCTTTCCACTCTCCCTCTCTCTTCCACTATACTGTCACACCAACCTAAGATCCTGTACAAAATCCAAATCTGTAAATAAAAAAAAAAAACCACAACAACAATGTCATGGATTTCATAAGGTTTGTGTGTATGTGTACGTTTTTAATTTTTTTTAAATTCCGCTCAGTTTCTGGTTGAATATCTCTGGTGAGGGACCAGATACGAACCTGAAATTTTCACAGAAATAATTCCTCTATAGTAGCATTCTGCTGTAAAAATTTAGCTTGAGATTCCACTGGTTACAGAGTTAGGGCTCGTAGAAATCTGGAGAAAAGCCTACTTTATTCATGCATTTTGAGAAATGAACAGATGTAATATAAGCATAACAAATCATTCAAATGATCAGTTTGATATTGGCAACAGTGAAGCATGATCGATCACAGGGTTCTCCAACTCTGCAGAGTTTAGCTCCGACCTCCAAACTCACCTGCCTGTAGCTTTCTAGTAATCCTGAAGACCTTGGTTAGCTTGTTCAGGTGTGTTTGATTTGATTAGGGTTGGAGTTAAACTCTGCAGGACAGTGGACCTCGAAGGTTCAGATTTGAAGAACCCTGATCTATCATGTTGGTACAGGTGTACAATCTTTTTTTTCCCCCTCTGGTTCTTTAAGTCCTCCTACAGAACACGGCGTCCCAGTTTCTCACACGGCACCGGCGAGCAAATGCAATTCCTGAAGAGCTCAAGGCGGGAAATTTGGAGCGAGAGTGTGTTGAAGAGCTGTGCAGTAAAGAGGAGGCACGGGAGATCTTCGAGAACGTCCCTGAGACGGTAGCTAGCTTTGATTTTTGACTTTATGTAAATGCCATTAGGACCCTGCCTTAGCTAAACCTTAATCTGAGCTGCATCATTTAGGAGTGGATTAAACCTGACCTAAAGCCTTAACCTTCTTCACCTGTAACAAATGATCAACTATAGCTCTTTTCCTAAAATGTCATGTCACTGACTCCACACTATGGCCATTTGTCAATAAAATGCTCTTTATCTTTCTCATCAGATCACTGACCTTGTCCAAATGTATGACATGTTGTTCTGTTGATATGTGTAGGTCATGTGACCAGTGGGTCGAAACAGCAGTGGATTGTAGGCCGTTGGAAATACAAACATAGGGCATACCCCTGGTCAAAGCTGATTGGATGACACGCAAAGCTTTGTGCAAAGGTTCTCCAAAAATGGACAGATGAAGATAGGAAAAATGTCCCATAGTCTTTTTCTACTCTTAATCTTTTAAAACTCTGTTTTGGGGGAGTCTGTGTAACCTCACTGTGACCTCAGATTCTTGTTCTTGGCTGACAGGACTAGATCCCAGTGTAGTTTTCCGCTGTTGTAGCACATCTGCCTCACGGTTTGACATGGTGTGTATTCTGACACGCTTTTCTGCTCACCACAGTGTCCTTGCTATCAGCTCAAACTAGTTTGGACATTCTCCTCTTTCATTAACAAGGCATTTCTTCCTGCAGAAATGCTGCTTACATGATGGTCTTTTTATTCCTGTGTAAACTCTAGAGACTGTTTTGTGAAAATCCCAGGAGATCAGCAGTTTCTGAAATACTCGAACCACTAGTCTGGTACCAACAACCATGCCATGGTCAGAGTCACCGAGATCGTATGTTTTCCCCATTCTGATGTTTTATTTGAACATTAACGGAAGCTCTTGTGCTGCTGCTGCATGACTGGCTGATAATTGCATAAATGGACAGGTATACACAGGTGTTCCTATTAAAGAAGCTGGTGAGTGTGTTTGTATACGGTCATGTGGAGAAAAAAAAAAGTACTCCCCATGGAGATTGTTGGTTTGACATATTTGAACAAGCAAACATTTGATCATATTTGAAACAGTGCCTATTAATAAAGTTGATATACTTGAACAAAACCACAAGGAAAATGAGCTTTTTCAATCATTTATTCAACAGAAATATCAATAGATATGATATTCTTCTGGGAAAAGTAAGTACACCCTTGGTTTCAGAAGCAAGTACTGCCCCCTTTAGCAGAAATAACTCCTTGAAGGTGTCTTGCATAATTATCCACCAGTCTCTGACATCGGCTTGTTGGAATTTTTGACCATTCTTCCATACAGTATTCAGCTGCATGATGTTTGAGCGGTTGTCTTGCACGTACTGTCCATTTCAAATCCCCCCACAACATTTCAATGGGATTCAAATCCGTGCTTTGACGAGGCCATTCCATAACCCTCCATTTCTTCTTTTTGAGCCATTCCTTAGTGGATTTGCTAGCGTGCTTTCTCATTATCCTGTTGAAAGGTCCACTTTCAGTTCAACTTCAACTTTCGGACAGAGGGCCTCACATTATCTTCAAGCACTCTTTGATATGATGCAGGATTCATAGATGAATTAATGAATGCAAACTCTCCGGTCCCTGAGGCAGAGAAGAAACCCCAAACCATAACATTTTCATCACCGTGCTTCACAGTTGGTATGAGGTGCTTCTCCTGAAAAGCTGTCTTTGTTCTGTACCAAACATGTCTGCTGTTACTGTGGCCAAACAACTCTATCTTTGATTCATCTGTCCAGACCACATTATTCCAAAAGGCCTGGTCTTTGCCTATATGCTCATTGGCAAACTGTAGTCTTGCTTTAATGTTCTTTTTAGACAGCAAAGACTTTTTCCTGACACACCTCCCATGCAGGTCAAATTTGTGCAATCTCATTCTGATTGTAGAAGCATGCACTTTGACACCAACAGTTGCAAGACTTACTCGTAGATCCTGTGATGAAATTTTGTGGTTCTTGGAGACTTCTTTTTCCATCAGACAGTCTGCTCTTGGGCTGAATTTACTGGGACGGACAGTTCTGGACAAATTGGCAGTCGTTTGAAATCTGCTCCGTTTGTAGGTGATTTTCCTTACAGTGGAACGATGTATTTCAAATCATTTGGAGATCTTTTTAAATCCCTTGCCAGACTCATAGGTATCCACAACCTTTTTCTGAAGGCCTTACAGAACTCTTTAGATCTTGGCATGATGAATTTTTTTGTCTCATTTGATAGTGTATAACTTTTATTAATATGATCAAATGTTTGCGTGTCCAAATATGTAAATAAATAAATAAATAATTCCATGGGGTGTACTTATTTTTTCACATGACTGTAAAATATGCAACTATGTGACTTTATCCCTTTTTCAACAATAAAATATTAATTGGCCACGGTCTTAAAAGTATCATGTGGTGTAACTATGATTTACCCTCCAAAAATCTTTTTCCTTAATATGCTTACTGTTAGGATTTGAAAATCGAGGGTTGCGGTGTTAGGAAAACAGAATGAGAACGTACACAAAAAAGAACGTGCCCTCGTCCCGCTATACACTTCCCACACCAAGGCCTTGGGAGAGTTTGCCAAATGACACCACGAAACACAAAGTTCAAATGGCAAGATCTCTCTTTATTCCAAGCAAGGCAGAGTATAGATCATGCTTGACACACAGCAGAGACAATGGGTTAACTATTGATTGGATAGGTGGAAGGGCATATTTGCATAAAACAGGAAGCATATCAATGTAGGACAGGAACAAGTCCATATATGGTTTTCAGGAAGTCATTGGAATACGGGCTAATGTTGTTTAGGGAGGTATGTAAATGCACGCCAACGGTGTTCGGGGAGACAAAGGAATGCACAAATGGTAAGGGGAACAAAGAGAAAAAGGTTCCAACACAGGAACCAGGAAATGGGGGGGGGGGGGGTGTTCACAGTATACTAATCAGTTGCATTATTTATTTATTTATTTATTTATTTATTTATTATCATTTTACAGTGAGGGAAAAAAGTATTTGATCCCCTGCTGATTTTGTATGTTTGCCCACTGACAAAGAAATGATCAGTCTATAATTTTAATGGTAGGTTTATTTGAACAGTGAGAGACAGAATAACAACAAGAAAATCCAGAAAAACGCATGTCAAAAATGTTATAAATTGATTTGCATTTTAATGAGGGAAATAAGTATTTGACCCCCTCTCAATCAGAAAGATTTCTGGCTCCCTGGTGTCTTTTATACAGGTAACGAGCTGAGATTAGGAGCACAGTCTTAAAGGGAGTGCTCCTAATCTCAGCTTGTTACCTGTATAAAAGACACCTGTCCACAGAAGCAATCAATCAATCAGATTCCAAACTCTCCACCATGGCCAAGACCAAAGAGCTCTCCAAGGATGTCAGGGACAAGATTGTAGACCTACACAAGTCTGAAATGGGCTACAAGACCATTGCCAAGCAGCTTGGTGAGAAGGTGACAACAGTTGCTGCGATTATTCGCAAATGGAAGAAACACAAAAGAACTGTCAATCTCCCTCGGCCTGGGGCTCCATGCAAGATCTCACCTCATGGAGATGCAAAGATCATGTGAACAGTGAGGAATCAGCCCAGAACTATACGGGAGGATCTTGTCAATGATCTCAAGGCAGCTGGGACCATAGTCACCAAGAAAACAATCGGTAACACACTACGCCGTGAAGGACTGAAATCCTGCAGCGCCCGCAAGGTCCCCCTGCTCAAGAAAGCACATAAACATGCCCGTCTGAAGTTTGCCAATGAACATCTGAATGATTCAGAGGACAACTGGGTGAAAGTGTTGTGGTCAGATGAGACCAAAATGGAGCTCTTTGGCATCAACTCAACTCGCCATGTTTGGAGGAGGAGGAATGCTGCCTATGACCCCAAGAACACCATCCCCACCGTCAAACATGGAGGTGGAAACATTATGCTTTGGGGGTGTTTTTCTGCTAAGGGAACAGGACAACTTCACTGCATCAAAGGGCCGATGGACAGGGCCATGTACCGTCAAATCTTGGGTGAGAACCTCCTTCCCTCAGCCAGGGCATTGAAAATGGGTCGTGGATGGGTATTCCAGCATGACAGTGACCCAAAACACACGGCCAAGGCAACAAAGGAGTGGCTCAAAAAGAAGCACATTAAGGTCCTGGAGTGGCTTAGCCAGTCTCCAGACCTTAATCCCATAGGAAATCTGTGGAGGGAGCTGAAGGTTCGAGTTGCCAAACGTCAGCCTCGAAACCTTAATGACTTGGAGAAGATCTGCAAAAAGGAGTGGGACAAAATCCCCCCTGAGATGTGTGCAAACCTGGTGGCCAACTACAAGAAACGTCTGACCTCTGTGATTGCCAACAAGGATTTTGCCACCAAGTACTAAGTCATGTTTTGCAGAGGGGTCAAATACTTATTTCCCTCATTAAAATGCAAATCAATTTATAACATTTTTGACATGCGTTTTTCTGGATTTTCTTGTTGTTATTCTGTCTCTCACTGTTCAAATAAACCTACCATTAAAATTATAGACTGATCATTTCTTTGTCAGTGGGCAAACATACAAAATCAGCAGGGGATCAAATACTTTTTTCCCTCACTGTATGTTTTGCCCACTTTTCCCCCCAAATTGGCCATGTGCCAATTCCCACCCACCAGCCTGGATTTTGAACTCGCTATCTCCCGTGTTTAACATGTTCACTGTGTCAGTGTTTTGACAGCACTGGAGCCACAGGAGATGGTTTAGGCTCCATGTGCTGGGGAATACAATTTCACGCACAGTTCAGGAGGTGATGTCATAAAACAAGCAGAGGGACAGAACACTGAAGTAACACAGAAGTATTAAAAGTACAGTAACATCTGTATAAAATCATGCTTCCATGTGGGCACACTTCAGACCACATATTCCTCTCCATGCTGATGTTTGATTTGAACACGTCACATACCGATTTCGAAACGTTGAGTATCAGCCGGATAACAATACCTATCTGATATTGGTTTCGTCAGCACTGAAGCACTTCACAGTTAAATACATTTGCCCACTTACATTGTAAATATATAATAAAAATAATGTATAATAAAAATCAATTCTAATAAAAGGAAAAAAAAACAATCAAATTTCTTTATATGTAAACATTTCCAGGTCCAACAATACATTTCTTCTAAATAGTCCAGTCGTTGCTGGTTTTACAAGATCTGATATCCGATGTCTTCTCCGATATCCAATCCACCATTTTGACTAAATAGGACCTGCCTTAGTGTAAAAGCAACTGGGATTTCTGGGAGTTTATACTGACAAAATATTTGTTTTTTGTATTTTTAGGAATACTTCTACCCCAAGTATACAGGTAAGTTATTAACCGTCCTCAAACAGTAGCAAATATAACATTTTGAGACATTTCTTCAAACATAATGTAAAATCTTCTACTGACACAAATAGACTTATTTACCCAAGAGTCATTGTTTATTGACAAAATTATATTTCTTGTGATAACAGAAAAGTCAAAATGATATCACTGCTCTCATACAGTATGAATATCTTTAATTTAATACTCGAAAGGAATATTTCAGCCTTTTTGCTAGACTTCATCTCATTTGTACCCACTGCATCTAAAGTGTATGTGTGATTACCACAGACAATCATTTATTTGACACATTTTTCTGTATTGCGATAAGAACAGAAAACCCTTGGAGGGAAATAAAAATCCCTCACTTATACTGGGGGCCTAACTCTTTACACAATCATTAACACTGTAATGGTCTTAAGATGAGAGAGACTTATCAAAACATAAAGATAAAAATAAAGTCTTGCCAAAGCTGGTGTAATGACCAGGATGAACTCAGTTTGACGGTTCTGGAAAGGGACCTCATGTGTCTCTGAGTAGGCACTGCCAGGCATCAGTCGTTAACTGATCACAGATTGCAGGAAGGAACATAAACTTTAAGGAGAGTGTTGAGGTAGGAGGGTGCTGTTCCAGACAAGGTCTTGAACGCGAGTCTCAAGGCCTTTAATTTGGTGTGGGCGGCTACAGGAAGCTAGTGGAGGGAGATGAAGAGTGGTGTGACATGGGTTCTCTTGGTCTGGTTGAAGACGAGGCGTGCTGCTGCATTCTGAATCATCTGAAGGGGTTTGATGGAGCTGGCTGGGAGACCCGAGAGTAGTGCCTTGCAGTAGTTTGAGATAACAAGAGGCTTTAGTAGCTGTGTGGCATGATCAGTGAAAGAGGGTCTGATTTTCGTGATGTTATACAGAACCTACAGGACCATGCAGTTGTTCAAATGTGGTCTGTAAAGTTGAAGTGGTCATCAAAGTCACCCCAAGGTTCCTGGCTTTCCTGGTTGGCTTGAGTGTGGTTGAGCCAAACTGTACAGTCAGATTGTGGTTGATTGAGGGTCAGGCAGGGATGATGCTTTGTTTTTGCCGAATTGAGCTTAAGGTGGCGTTCCCTCATCCAGTTCAAGATATCAGACAGGCAGACAGACATGCGTGCTGTGATCGATGGATCTTCAGGCTGGAAGGACAAATAGTGCTGAGTGTCATCAGTATAAAAGTGATCTGAGAAACCATGAGACTCGATCACAGGCCCCAGAGATGTAGTATAAATAGAAAGAGCAGTGGACCGATATCTGGCCCCTGGGGAACCCCAGTTGTGAGTTGCTGAGATACAGACACCCCTCCCCTCCATGATACCTTGAAGGATCTGCCTGAAAGATAGGTTTCCAACAGCGCAGAGCCGTTCCGGAGATGCCTAGACCGGAGAGAGTTGACAGGAGGATCAGATGATTCACACTGTCAAAGGCAGCAGAAGTCAAGTAAATTGAGGACAGATGATCTTGAGGTTGAGTTGTAAAACTTCGGTGACGGAAAGCAGATCAGTGTCTGTGGAGTGACTGCTTTTGAATCCAGAGTGCTTGATGTCCAGGAAGTTGTTCTGTGTGAGAAAAGTGGAGAGTTGATTGAAAACAGCTCTTTCAGGGGTTTTGGACAGAAAAGGGAGGAGGGAGACAGGTCTGTAGTTGGCAAAAGCAGTAGGGTTAAGTGTTTTGCTTTACAGTGGGGTAACCAGGCCTGCTTAAGTGAGGTAGAGAAGGTGCTGGTGGAGAGGGATGTGTTAAAGATGTGTGTGAGTGCAGGTAGTAGTGTGGGAGAGGTGGCCTGAAGAAGGTGAGAAGAGGTAGGACAGGTTGTAGGATGGCCAGAGAGGAGGAGAGTTTAGTAATTCTACGGTTCTGCTGTACGAAGAACTTCCGAGAGCTAAGGGCTAGGGGGTGATGTGCAAGCTGGCCTGGAGGTTTGGGGCTCTGTCAAGAGAGATGTTACAGTGGAACATGTCTGTTGTAGTGTTTAATTCCAGTGAGCTATAAGAGGGAGTGAGAGGTTGCAACAGTGGAGGAAAAGTGTGTGAGGGAGAACAGGAATGAAGATTGCGATGAAAGAAGATTAACGGCGGAGAAAGTGAGGGGAAAGAAATGGGAAACTGGATAAAGAAATTGTCAGAGGAGTAATAAGAAGATTTTGTGAGGATGAGATCAAGTTGTTTGGCGGCTTTGTGAGTTGCTTGGGTGGGATGCTACTTGAGGTCAAACATGGGCAGGAGAGCAAGAAAGTCCGCTTCATGTGGTTTGTCTAGGTGGATGTTGAAGTCACCAAGGACCACAAGTGGAGTTCCATCCAGGGTGGTGGACACCAGCATGTCAAGCTCTTCGCTGAACTTGCCCAGTTGACCTGGAGGAAGTAAATTTCCATGTTTTGGAGAGAAGCAAACCTGTACCACCCCCTCGCCGGGTGGGGTGTGTGGTGTGTGAGAAGTTGAAATTGGGGGACAGGGCAGCGGGTTTTGCAGTGTTCTCTGCTCGGTTCCAGGTCTCAGAGCTAGCACACTGAGTGGGTGGCAAAGGCAGGAATGAAATCGGCCTTATTGAAGGCTGATTGGCAGTTCCATAGTCTGATCAAGAACAAGAAGGAGTCTGCTGAGGACGCCTGCAGAGAGTGTAGGTTGTCTAAGTTGCATGCTGTTCTATGGCTTTCCGCGGCCTGCGCCTATGGTAAACAACAGGGATGAACTGTTGACACGTTAGCATGTTAACAACAGACAAAGAGTGGTAGAAAAGGGGTAGAGACATGAAGAAAGTGAATGGTGTCTTGCTTGCTGGACTCACGCAGGTAGACTCGCAGTTCTTTACATGACTTATCCTCCTTAACAACTACTGGAGCAGTCTAGGAATAAGTCACGCTGGTTACTTTCCCGAAAGTTTTTTGTATGCGTGATCAGGCAAAAACCGATGAGTATTACACAACCTCAGAAAAACATGCCAAAAACATCTGTTGCATCTTTTAAAGGATAAATACAGATTTGTACAGAAATGTCACCATAACAACGTTTTTGGGGCTTTTTTAATCCGTTTATATGGAGCATCCACCATACAAGCCTCTGTATAACTTGTTGCTACAGAAACATATTATGAGTATATTAATATGAAAATGATTTGGGGGTAGTGGTGGCTTGGCGGTTAAGGCTCTGGGTTACTGATCAGTGACTGGTCAGAAGTTCTAGCCCCAGTACTGTCAGGCTTTGGGGTACAATTGGAAGGTCAGGGGTTCAAGCCCCAGCGCTGCCAAGTTGCCACTGTTGGGCCGTTGAGCAAGACCCTTAACCCTCTCTGCTCCAGGGGCGCTGTATCATGGCTGACCCTGCGCTCTGACCCCAACTTCCTAACATGCTGGGGTATGCGAAGAAAAGAATTTCACTCTGCTGCAATGTATACATGACCAATAAAGGCTCATTATCATTATGATTACTTTACTTAGCTACTGTTATACAAAATTAATCAACACTTTCTAAACCAATCAGATTTGAGAAATGCAACCCTGCTGTGGTTTAAGCTTCTATAAGACACTTTTAATGGTGCCATGACTTACATGATTGCAAGCATAACAAAAAAAAAAAGTCCATCCTTTTGTGTTTCAGAGTGTCTGGTGTACTATCGCGTCGGCATCCCCAGTCCGAACTCAGGTTCTGTGATTTCTCAGGACCTCCGCACCTGTGTTAAAGGCTAGTCATCTGTTGTGAATACACATCTACAACTACGACTGCAGCAAGCCTGGAATTGCCAAACATGCTTCAAAAGTAAAGTTCGATTAAGCTTTTTGTTTCTACTGATGTTATTTACAGAGATCAGTGACCAGTGTTCGCCGCTGCCATGCTATAAGGAGGGATACGAGCGCTGTGTTGATGGTCGGGGTGCCTATACTTGTGTGTGCAAACCTGGATGGAAAGGGCTTCACTGTGAGGAGGGTGGGTACATAACACTTACTAGATCCTTTCATTAAGAAAGTGATCTAAAAGAGAATCATTGGTCACTGTTAATGAGTTAACCCTTTATTGGCTAGTCTTGGTAGTTATTTAATAGAACAGCTGATGAAAGTATTGGTACCCGTTATTTTCTTACAGATATTGATGAGTGTAAGGACCAGGGTTTCCTCGCCGGTTGTAAGCAGGGCTGCCAGAACACACTCGGGAGCTTCCAGTGCTTTTGTTATAGTGGTTATTACCTGCACGACATGACCCAATGTATCGGTGAGACCACATTTATAAGATCAAGCTTGCATTTTCTTTCTTTATTAATGTAGCGTAATCTTTAGAATAATAAATGAGTTAATTGTGGACTTAGTGTGCGAGTTACAGAAGGAGTGGAATATACTTGAGTAATTGTAATCTTGTCATTTATGTATTCATTCATATAATTGAGTAAATTTCCAAGAGAAAAAAAAAAAATACTTCTGTTTTATATTTCCTTTTTTATCTTTTGCTGGAGTTACCTATTCATATACAGTGCTGTGAAAAAGTATTTGCCTGATTTCTTCTGTTTTTGTGTGTATCTCGTGCTAAACTGTTTCGGAAATGAAAACAAAATCTGAGATAAAACAAAGGCAACCTGAGTAACACAAAATATAGTTTTTAAATGATAATGTTATTTATTGAAGTAAAAAAGTTATCCAATGGTAACTGGGCCTGTGTGAAAATGTATTTGCCCCCCGTAGTTACTAATTTCCTTAATCTATGAAACTGCATTCATAATGGTGGACTAGACACAAGCAGACCTGATCACTGCAAACCCTGTTCAATCACATCAACACTTAAACAGAACTTTTACAACAGCATGAAGTTGGTTAAAAGGTCTTACTCAGTAACACACAGTGCCAGAATGGAAAGAAATTCCAGAAATGGTGATGAAGAAGGTGATTGAAATACATCACACTGGGAAGGTTACAAAGCTATTTCAAAGTCTCTTGGACTCTAAAGAACCACAGAGAGAGACTTTATCTCCAAATGGAAAAACTCGGCATAGTAGTGAACCTTCCCACAAGTGGTTGATCTTCCAAAATTCCTCCAAGAGCACAGCAACGACTCATCCAGCAAGTCACAAAAGAGCCAAGAACAACATCAAAGGACCTACAGGCCTCTCTGGCATCAATAAAGGTCACTGTTCATGACTCCACTATCAGAAAGACACTGGGGACGAATGGCATCCATGGAAGAGTGGTGAGGTGAAAACAACTGCTAACCCAGAAGAACATTAAGACTCGTCTGAATTTTATCAAAACACACCTTGATGATCCTCAAACCTTTTGGGAGAATGTTCTGCGGACTGATGAGTTGAAAGTGGAACTGTTTGGAAGACAGGAGTCCCGTTACATCTGCCGTAAACCAAACACAGAATTCCACAAAAAGAACATCATAGCTACGGTCAAGCATGGTGGTGGCAGTGTGATGGTGTGGGGATGCTTTGCTGCTTCAGGGACTGGGCAATTTGCAATAATTGAGGGAAACATGAATTCTGCTCTCTACCAGAGAATCCTAAAGGAGAACGTCTGGTCTTCTTCTGGATCGTGCAGCAAGACAACGATCCAAAGCATAGGAGTAAGTCCGAGTCCTAGAAGTAAGTGAAAGACTGATCTCCAGTTATCGGAAGAGTTTGGTTGCAGTTATCGCTGTTAAAGTGGCACAACCAGATTTTAAGTTTAAGGGGGGCAGTTAGTTTTTTATATGGGTGATAGGTGTTGGATAACTTTTTGTTTGTTGGTTTTTTTCGCTTTAATAAAAAAGATAAATAAATAAAAGCTATATTGTGTGTTTACTCGGGTTGCCTTTGTTTTATGTTGTATTTCGTTTCAAGATCTAAAACTTTAGTATGAGATGTACACAAAAACACACATTTTGATTCTGGCATATTTTTTTTACGCCGGATGCCCTTCCTGGCGCAACCCTCCCCATTTTCCTGGCTTGGGATTGGCAAGAGTGCACTGGCTCGTGCAACCCTCCAGTGGCTGGGGTTGGATCCCTGACTGAGAATCAAACCCAGGCCATGGCGTGAGAGCGCCACATACTAGCCACTAGTCCACCAGGGAACCAATAATAATAATAATAATAATAATAATGTACAATTATTTACACGTATGTAAACATTTGTTTTTCAGTGATTAGAAGTTATTGTTAAGGCACACAAAAACTAATAGATCCATCCATTTTCTATACCGCTTATCCTACACAGGATCGAGGGGAACCTGGAGCCTATCCCAGGGAACGCTGGGCACAAGGCGGGAGACGGGGTGTTAACCCATCTCAGGGCACGATTGCACACAAACTCACACACCCATTCACACACAATGGACAGTTTTGAAATGCCAATCGGTCTACAACACGTCTACACCGGAGAACCCGGAGAAAACCCCCAAAGCACAGGGAGAGCATGCAAACTCCACGCACACGGCAGAGGCGGGAATCGAACCCCCAACCCCAGAGGTGCGAGCCGCCCCCTAATGAACTAATGGATACTTTTCAAAACTAAAAATAAATAAAAAAGAATAAATAAATAAAAGATGGAAAGTAACCTAAAAAAAACCCTTAAAACGCATAACCTGGTATCCAGATGTGTGTCATTGAGGCTAAATTTGAGCAGGGCGGAGTTTCCCAAAAGCATTACAGTACAAAGGTCATTGGTAAATTGTAGAGCAAATGTCACATTGAACTCTCTCTCTCCCCTCTCTCTCTCTCTCTTTCTCTCTCTCCCTCTTCCCCCCTCTCTCTCCCCTCTCTCTCTCTCTCTTTCTCTCTCTCCCTCTTCCTCCCCTCTCTCTTCTCCCTCTTCCCCCCCTCTCTCTCCCCTCTCTCTCTCTTCTCCCTCTTCCCCCCCTCCCCTCTCTCTCTCTCTTTCTCTCTCCCTCTTCCTCCCCTCTCTCTTCTCCCTCTTCCCCACTCTCTCTCCCTCTTTTTCCCTCTTCCCCCTCTCTCTCCCCTCTCTCTTTCTCTCTCCCTCTTCCCCCCCTCTCTCTTCTCCCTCTTCCCCCCTCTCTTTCCCATCTCTCTCTCTCTCTTTCTCTTCTCCCTCTCCCCCTCCTTCTCCCGCTTGCCCCCCCTTCTCCCTCTTCCCCCCCTCTCCCTCTCTCTTCTCCCCCCTTCCCACTTCTCCCCCCCCCACCTCCCCTTCTCCCTCGTCCCCCCTCTCTTGCTCTTCTCCCTCTCTCTCTCTCTTCTCCCTCCTTCCCACTTCTCCCCCCCCTCCTCCCCTTCTCCCTCGTCCCCCCTCTCTTGCTCTTCTCCCTCTCTCTCTCTCTCCCTCCCCCCTCGTAAAATGATCTTGACTTTACAATGCTTTTGGGAAACTGGGCTTAAATTGTTTTATGATGGTTCATTAAGTCAACATCTAATAACTCAAAATCAGTTGGAGCTGATGTTTAAAAAAGCAAAACAAAAAAAAGACTTGGTACTAAACGTTACAATAATAACCATGTTTTCCAATACAAAAAAAAAAACTGTCCAGTACTCTTCTACGAGCTACTCGATTATTTTACGGCCACAAAAATCCTTTAAAAAAACACCTTCGAGGAGCCAAATCTGTCCTAATTCTGATCCAGTTGACTTCTCTCTCACTCTGAGCTCTCGGCCAGCTGGGTCTGAGTTTCAACAGCTGTTCTGAGAATGCTGGGATTTTTCCTGTAACAGCAAAACACGATTCCGACCAAGCTGTGTGACAACACACACCAAGGGACCCACGGAAAAGAAAACATCTCAATCAATCACACATGCAAATGCGGACCCCCCAGCCAGTGTGCAAACACACACACACTCTCTGTGTGGGTGTTTTGTTCTCACAGGATATAGATTAAATTTAAAAGCTGATCTTTATCTATATTGCATAACAGCGTTTGCACAATAGTGACCTCCATTTGGCCAGGCACCTCTTCAGGGTTGCAGTAAACACACGGCATGTCTGCTGCACGTTAATGGATCCTGTTTACAACTCAAATGCCCCATGGTAATGTGTGTTAGTGTGAGCATGAATGGGTTGTGCACATAACAGCAAATAATGCCTATATAAAATAATATCTGAAAGATATATATTCATCATCTCCATCTCAGATATTAACGAGTGCAGGCTTCACCCCAGCCAGTGCAAAGAGCCGTCCAGATGTGTCAATGCTCCAGGCTCGTACAAGTGCCAGTGCCCTACAGGATACGTGTACAACTCCCTGTCTCACGAGTGCCAGGGTAAGAGATCAGTTACTCACGCTTTCACACGCACGCACAAATATTTGTTTTGTTTTGCACCGGAGCTGTAATGTAGCAAATAATGGAAGCACATCTCACCCCAAAGTTACAAATGATACAGTAACGCTCCATAAACCTGTTTTTAAATAAATGTCTCTTTTGTAAAATGGCATTGATTTTAAAGTGAAATTATATACTATTATCCAGATAACCTCTATCCTTTTGGTTATAACTCTGCTGTTAAACTTTGGGAGGTGGGATCTAGTAGGCTGAAAAGATATCAGATATCACTATGGGGAAATAACAGTATTTTTGGTTGATCAAGATGGCTGACCCAGTAACGCTTCAGCATTAATCTGCGCCGCATGTATGTAATTGTTTATGTGTAAAGATTTACTGTAAGCCACAGTGTCGAAACCACATCGACGAGCCTGCATGGCATTATTTCAGGCTGAAATTATGGCTGAACTTCCACATTGTGTCCCCCCCCCCATACAGTGGATATAAAAAAAGTCTACACACCCCTCTTAAACTGGCAGGTTTTTGTGATGAAACCAAGATAAATCATGTCGGAACCTTTTCTAACTTTATTGTGGAGTTTGAACGTGTTAATTAAAGTTTTTAAAAAAAACCCAATAAGAATCATTTTAATCGTTTTCACAATAAAAAAAATGTACAATAACCTGGTTGCACACCCCTAAACGAATACTTATTTGAAGCAGCTTTAGATTTGATCACAGAAATCTTTCAATCGTTTTGGGTAAGAGTCAATCAGTCTGGTCTTAGCAATGTTTTCCCATGCTTTCTTACAAACGCATTCCAACTCTGTCAGATTGTAAGGGCGTCTCCTGTACACAGCGCTCTTCAGGTCACCCCACAGATCTTTGATTGGATTTAGGTCTGGACTCTGACTGGGTCGCTCCAAATCCTTCATCTTGTTTTGGTGAAGTCGTTCCTTTGTCGATCTGGAGGTTTGCTTTGGCTCGTTGTCATGCTGAAAGCTGAAATTCCTCTTCATCTTAAGTGTTTTAGCAGATGTCTTAAATGCGGCAAAATTGACTGGTATTTGGAGCTTTTAATTATTCCCTCCACCCTGATTAAAGCCCCAGTTCCAGCTGAAGAAAAACAGACCCAAAGTATGATACTGCCGCCTCCATGCTTCCCCATGAGGATGATGTTCTTTTGGTGATGTGCTCTGGTTTTTTTGTGCTAAACATATCTTTTGGTATTATGGCCAAAAACGTTTGGCTCATCAGTCCATAACACATTATTCCACATGGTTTTGGGAGATTGGATGTATGTTTAATTAAAAAAGGCTTTAGTCTTGCCACCCTACCCCATAGCCCAGAGATATGAAGAATTCAGGAGATTGTCACATGTAGGGAGCAACCAGGACTTGCCAGAAATTGCTGGAATTCTTTTAATGTTGCTGTAGGCCTCTTGGCAGCCTCCCTGAACAGTTTTCTCCTGATCTTCTCATCAAATTTACTGGGATGTCCTGTTCTTAGTAGTGTCACGGTCATGCCATATTTTTTTTCCACTTATTGATTATTGTCTTTATAGTGTTCCATGGTATATCCAATGCCTTGGAATTTTTTTGTAACCCTCTCCTGGTTGATATTTTTCAACAATGAGTTCCCGTACCTGCTTTTTGTGGCCCATGGCTTTTCCAGTTGGATGTTACCTAGAAAATATCAGAAAAATCCTATAGGAACAGCTATACTATATTTGGGGGTAATCAGTCACTTTAATTGATGGCAGGTGTACACTAATTAAGATTTAACATGAGTTTGAATGTGATTGGTTGATTCTGAACACAGTTATAAAAGGGTGTGCACACTTATGCAAGCTGTGTATTGGACGTTATTTGTTTTTCTATTTCTTTCCCCCCAAAAAACATTTCTGGGTGTTCCTCACTTGATATTTATATGTTGGAATTTCATAATAAAGGTGAAAAAGGTTCTGACATGATTTAACTTGGTTTTAAAAAAAATTTTATATCACAGAAACCTGTCATTTTAACAGGCGTGTGTAGACTTTTCATATCCACTCTAGGAATACGTAGCAAAATATTTTGGAAGACCATTGGAAGGTTGTGCAGACCAAACCGTAGGCGCGATAGAGATGAAACTTGGCCATTATGTAGTACTCCATTCCTGTACTCATACAAGAGGGATGACCGTAATCAGCCTGATAGACAAACTATAGCAGTTTTAGCTCATATCGTGAGAACCATGATGCCTAGAGACAAAATTAGTCTTCACAAAATTGGTGTCAAATGGCTCAGGAGAATTTGTCCCTCACTTATTGTACAAAAAATGCAGAGGTTTATGAATAATATGACTATAATATGTCTGCTAATCAATTCTAATGTGGAGGACTCCAATTTACTTAAACAGCTGTCACGCATGATTATGTTCAGCCCAAAAAACTCTAAAAATCTGTCCTTTTGTGTAATTTGTGTTGGGATTGAACAACATGTGCTTAGTCTACTTTTAGTTTCTCCTCCAAAATGTATTTTGGAGGGAAATGTATGATATACTGACATACTCCACCTCATTCATGTTCATCACACCTGCCATTCTATTTCTTCTCAATTACTGCTGATTATGTGTCATTTTTTTGGCTGAAAAATACCAGCACAAATGGAAATCTAGTATGTGTTTCACTTTGTGTACCTGACACGCATATCTGTAGTCTGGGCTAAAAAGAAATCAGCCCCAGCCTTCATTAATCTTCATTCCTTTATGTGCATTTATACTTGTTGACCGTTAGTGGTGCTGTTGCGCTTGGTTCCACAAAAATCCAAAATAATCCACTTTAAGACATTTATTAACAACAAATAATCTGACGTGAATGCCAAAACTGACCTTATATTAATCTGTCTAGATCCCTACTAGTCCATTTTATACCAGCCACCCTTGCTTGACTCAATTCAGACTTATTTGCCCCACAAAAACACGACAGATGACTGTGTGTCTGTGTGTGTATTGTGTGTTGGGCAGACGTGGACGAGTGTGAGCAGGACAAATGTGACGGCGCGTGTGTAAACACAGTGGGCAGCTACTCTTGTCACTGTGATGGACGCGGGAGGCTGAAGCTGGCAGAGGACGGGCGCTCCTGTGAGAAAATCCCTGAATGTCTCGGGCTCTACGACTACAAGTACGGGGAGATACTCTACCTGGGAGAGCAGTTCACAGGCCAGCCTATGATCTACCTGCACTTTCGATTTCCAGACAACAGAAAGTGAGTGATTGCTTTGCTCTAGAAGCGCACCAAGACATGTTTGCTGGAAAAAGTATTCCTTTAGAACGAATAACAACTTCTTTGAAATGTTGTTCTCAGCAACAGGTTTGCTGCTGAGTTTGACTTCCGGACGTTCGATCCAGAAGGTGTAATGTTGTACGCTGAATCGTTGGATGACTCGTGGTTCATGCTGGGATTGAGGAGTGGCCGCATTGAAGTTCAGTTCAAGAACCAGCACTCTGTTAAGGTCACCAGTGGAGGCAAAGCCATCAATGATGGTCAATGGCATGTGGTGAGTGTTTATATAGGTTCCAGCAGTGGTTACCTTATTGTTCCAAACCCAAATGCAACATATCTGATGAAGGTAGATGCACAGACGGTGAGGATAAATAGGTATTCAGACACTTTGGTTTTTGTTATTTAATAATTACTTAGTTCCCTGGTGGTCTAGCGGCTAATGACGCCATGCTCTCCCCGCCATGATTCCCCGGCAGAGACCCCAGCCACTGTAGGTTGCACTCACTGCCAGTCCCAAGCCCAGACAAAATGGGAGGGTTACGTCAGGAAGGGCATCCTGCATAACACCTGTGCCGAATCAAATATGTGGACAACTGTGGCGACCCCTAAAGGGAGCAGACGAAAGAACAACAACAACAGCAATTACAGCTGTGAGATGTTACCAGAGCCCTCATGATAGACTCACAATTTCTAAATCAGAAACCAGTCAAAGAATAATTTTGACTGGTTTATGTCTGGAACTTGACTTGTTTAGTGGTGAGCGGTGCTTGAAAGTTTGAGAACCCATAAGAATTTTTAAGAATTTTCTATATTTCTGCATCAATATGATCTAAATAATACCCAAAAGTAGATAAAGAGAAAAAATAGGAAACCAGAGTACCTGGAGGAAACCTCCGAAGCATGGGGGGAACATGCAAACTCTGCGCACACAGGGCCTTGGCAGGAATCAAACCCTCAACCCTGGATGTGTGAGGCAAACGCGCTAACCGTTAAGCCACCGTACGCCCTCCTTTGCTTTCAGTAAAGCAATAACTGCAACTAAACATTTCTGATAACTGTTGATAAGTCCTGCACATCGGCTTGGAGGAAATGTTTTAATTAACAGCTTCAACTCTGGGATGTTGGTGGGTTTCCTCACATGAACTTCTTGCTTCAGGTCCTTCCTCAACATTTCTATTGGATTTAGGTCAGGACTTTGACTTTGTTCTTCTTTAACCATTTTTTGGTAGAATGATTTGTGTGCTGAGGATCGTTGTCTTGCTGCATGTCCCACTTTCTTTTGAGATTCGGTTCATGGACAGATATCAGGACATTTTCCTTTAGAATTTGCTGGTATCATTCAAAATTCATTGTTCCATCAGTGATGGAAAGTCGTCCTGCCCAGATGCAACAAAACAGGCCCAAACCATGATACTACCAGCACCATGTTTCACAGATGGGATACGGTTCTTATGCTGGAATGCATTGTTTTCCTTTCTCCAAACATAACGCTTCTCATTTAAACCAAAATGTTCTGTTTTGGTTTCATCCATCCACAAAATATTGTTCCAGTAGCCTTCTGGCTTGTCCACATGATTGTTAGAAAACTGCAGAAGGGCAGCAGTGTTATTTTTGGAGAGCAGTGGTTTTCTCCTTGCAACCCTGCCATGCACACCATTGTTGTTCAGTGATGATGGTGGACTCATAAACATTAACATTAGCCAGTGTGAGAGAGGCCTTTAGTTACTTAGAAGTTACCCTGGGTTCCTTTGTCACCTTGTGAACTATTACACTTTTTGCTCTTGGAGTAATCTTTGCTGGTAGATTACTCCTGGGGAGGGAACAAAGGTCTTGAATTTCCTCCATTTGTATACAGTCTGTCTGACTGTGGATTGGTGGAGTCCAAACTCTTTAGAGATGTTTTTGTAACCTTTTCCAGCCTGATAAGCTTCAACAACTCTCTTTCTGAGGTCCTCAGAAATCTTCATGTTTTGTTCACTTCCACAAAAATTCTTTGGTAGAGCGAGTTGTGTGTTTAGGGCCGTTATCTTGCTGCATGACCCACTTTCTCTTGAGATTCAGTTCATGGACAGATGTCCTGACATTTTCCTTTAGAATTTGCTGATATGATTCAGAATTCATTGTTCCCTCAGTGATGCCAAGTCGTCCTGGCCCAGACGCAGCAAAACAATATAATATTATATAGTGATCCGAATGCCCGCCCCCACCCCCCCGCCCCATCAATTAAAATCAATTAAAATTTTAAAACAAATGTTTTATTTATGCTGATGTATACATATATTTTTACGTAGCACAAAGTCAAAAGAAATTATCTGTGTAAATTTGAAGTGGATATATGCACAGAACATACATTAAATAACAAAACCAAAAATGTCTGAATACCAACCCCCCCCCCCCCCCCCCCCCCCCCCCCCCACTTGGAATATGGGTCTGATGTGTTTGAGTTGGGACTGAAAGGCAGAAAGTGTGTGGTCTTGTTGGCAATGCATATACAATGGATATAAAAATTCTACACACCCCTGTTAAAATGGCAGTGGGGTTTTTATGTAAATAAATGAAACCAAGATATGTCAGAACTTTTTCCATCCTCAGTGTGAAATTACAATGAAATTACAAGTGGAAAAACTCGCTTCCCTTTTTTAGGGAAAAAAGGAAGACAAATAAACTTACAGTAACCTTGTTGCATAAGTGTGCACACCCCTAAACTTTGTTACTTTATATACTTTGTTGAAGCACCTTTTGATTTTATTATTATTAATAGTCTCTCAGCATGGTACATCTTGACTTGGCAATATTTTCCCACTCTTTCTTGCAAAAACATTCTCGATCTGTCAGATTGTAAGGGCATCACAACGTGTTTCACGTCACCCTGCAGATCTTTAGTTGGATTCAGGTCTGGGCTCAGGCGAGGACATTCAAAAACATGGATCTTCTTTTGGTTAAACCGTTCCTTTGTTGATTTGGATGTGTACTTTGGGTCATCGTCGTGCTGAAAGGTGGAACTCCTTTTCATCTTCAGCTTACTAGCAGATACCTGAAGGTTTTGCACTAAAATCGACTGGTATTTGTAGCTATTCATGATTCCCTCCACCCTGATAAAAGCCCCTGTTCTGACTGAAGAAAACAGCCCTAAATCCTAAAGCTGCCACCACCATGCTTCACTGTGAGTATGGTGATCTTTTGGTGTGGTGGTTTGGGGGGGTTTTTGTGCTATTTTTTTTTTGCACCAAACATACCTTTTTGAATTTGGAATCATTATACCTTTTGGAATTGGTCTCATTAGACCATAACACATTTTGCCACATTGTTTTGGGTGGTTTAGTTGAGCTTGGCTATTTTTTTTTGTGAGAAAGGGCCTCCCTCTAGCCGCCCTACCCCATAGCCCAGACATGTGAAGATTACGAGAGATTGTTATCACATACAGAGAGTAAATCAGTACTTGTCAGATATGCCTGCAGCTCTTTAATGTTGCTGTAGGTCTCTTGGCAGCCTCCCTGGTAAGTTTTGGAGGGATGTCCTGTTCTTGGTTATGTCAATGTGGTGCTCCATTTTCTGTATTTGTTGAACACCTTTACGGTGTTCCATGGTACATCTAATGTTTTGGAAAATAAATGATATCCCTCTCCGAGTCAATTCCTTTCAATAAGTGAGATACCATACAGGCTTTGTCAGCTCTTTGCAGGCCATGGCTTCAGCAGTCCGATGAAACCAAGAAGATGTGAAGATCTTTATTTGGGGTTAATCAGAATAATTTAATTGATGACAGCTGTATGATAATTACTGTTGAAAATGAGATTGAATGTGATTGGTTTATTTATTTATTTATTTTTTAAAAGGGTGTGCACAACTATACAACCAGCTTATTGTAATGTTTTCATTGTTCCTATTTTTCCCTAAAATATTTCTGATTTTCACTTAATTTCACCTTGAGAGTTAAAGTTCTGACATGACTATTTTTTTCATCATCTGCCATTTTAACAGATATTGTAGACTTTTTAGATCCATTGTACACTGTTTGACAAAAGTGAAAGTCTGAAGTTCTCCTGTACTTTATGAGTGTGAATTGCTCTTGTGTAATTGTGATTCTTAGGAAACTGAAACTGAAAAGGGCAATTCTAATAAACTTCATAGCTTTTGGGAAATCAGTAGCTGAAATTAGCTGCAATCAGCACCCATGGTTTAAAGATTGTATGTAGGTCTTATTGGTTATAAGAACTGGTTATAAATATAGATTACAGTGTAAGAGTTCATCTGTATTTTCGCCTTTCTTTGTCTATTATCTGAGTGCAGATATCAGTAGAGGAGCTGGAGAACAGCATCAGTGTGAAGATCAGTAAGGAGGCAGTGATGAGTATTAGTAACCCTGGATACCTATTCACGCCTGTCAACGGCAAACTGGAGACCAAAGTTTACATTGCTGGCTTGCCCAATCGCACCAACATCATCATTAAACAAGTATCTCTTTCACCAACATACATGCAAACGCTGCCTGCATATTACACTATAATATGTAAACTGTACCTGACACTACCTGATTTTTTAATTGAAAGTATTCACACATAAGCATGCTAGGAATTTGATCTGTTTAGGCAGTGTTTACAATGTTTAGATAGCATTTCATAAGTGTAGAAAACATTTATGTAAACTTTGTTTAAGATCCATACTCAGTTTTGGGGTTTTTTGGTTTTTTTCACTGAAGTAGCTCTTGAACATCTGGTGTGTGTTTGTGTGTTTGTGTGTTAGATTAACCCCAGATTAGATGGCTGCATCCGTGGCTGGAACTTGATGAACCAGGGGGCTTCTAAAGTAAAGGAGTACATTCAGGGGAGAGAGAGCACACATTGCTTTGTGCATGTGGAGAAAGGATCTTACTTCAGTGGTGCTGGAATGGCCCAGTTCAACATTGACTACAGTGAGTCCTCAATGTTGTAATGTATGAAGATTACTAGGCTAGAGACCTGGTGTCCCACAAGGTTCTGTTTTAGGGCTCCTATTGTTCTCTGTTTATATCCTGCCCTTTCAATGAGTGTGTTGTAACTTTAACAAAATGTCATCATATTAAGTTAAAGTTTAATGTAGATCATGATAAAGTGTTGCTGTCTGGCTGCCCTGTTCTTTTAAGTATGTGAGGTCCAAAAGTCTGAGACTTACATTGAAAATCTGGGAATTTTTTTTTTATTTAAAATGCATTATTTTCAATATTTAAAATTGAAAATAAATAGAAAGTTTTAGAATTTTGAAAAAAGAAAGTGCAATCTTGACTTTTCAGTATTCAAAATGTCGTACAATTTCTAGGTCACTCTTTAAATGTAAGCAAATTTGTGACACAAATGAACGACTGAATGTTGTCTCAGATTATTAACAAGGCAATTCTTTTCCCTCTTATTTTCAGTTATGATTTATATTTAGGATGCAATTTGCTTAATCATCTGGCGATATCAATGTAATGAGGTTATATCAATGTCATCAAATATGAGGTAAATTTAAACACAGATAAAATAGTTAAATATTACGTGACAAAGTAACATTTACATGAGGATTATTCCATCTCAAGTGGTCCATTGCAGGTTGCTCAACAAGGATAAGCTACTGTATGTCAATTATAAACAAACATAATTACTGTAAAACTGTTATTATTTGTTATGCTTATATTACATCTGTTCATTTCTCAGAATGCATGAATAGAGTAGGTTTTTTTTGGTCCAGATTTCTACCAGCCCTAGCTCTGTAACCAGTGGAATCGTAAACTCAAAACTTCTAAATTTTTTACAGCGGAATGCTACTATAGAGGAGTTATTTCTGTGAAAATTTCAGGTTCATATCTGGTCCCTCACCAGAGATATTCAACCAGAATATGAGGGGAATTATATATAAAAAAAATTGTGCATTCTTGCACTCATAAAAAAAAAAATCGCAAACCTGAAATGTTCTGCATGCGCATTATACTTGCCTAGGTACCCCCTAAAATCAAATTAAGACTGAGACTCGAATCCTTCGCATTATAAATTGACCCTAAATGTGGAACCTGAGCCTAGATATTGAGGTTTCTGTAAACTGCTGTATAGCCAAAATTTGTTGTGTGCCATGACACAAAAAGGACCATTGTAGTTAAACCAAGTAAAATAAACTTTTTTATTTAAAAGGGGGGGGGGGTTAAAAACGGTTGAACAACCAATTTTACAATTATTGGACCATTTGAGATGGAATGACCCATGATATAAAGCAGGGCCTAAGAGGCAGACCGCAGGCCAGATGTGAACCAACAAAGAATTTTAACAGACTGAGAAGAAAAAATACTGTAGCTGAGGCGTTCAGTGTATGAGATAAAACCGTCTGTAGTTCTCAGACTTTAGCTCTCAATGGCTCACTAGACATTAGAGACTAGCTACAGGGCTATAGCTCAGAAAGTAGAGTTTTCAGTCCACTTTCTGAACTAGATTTAGATTTTTCATCTCATTTACAATCTTTGTTCTGATTAATGAAGTGATGGCACAGGAAAAGCAGTGAAAATGATTAATGGACAGAGAAGTATGTGTTTATTCTCCCCACTTCAAGTTCAAAACCAATGTATCAATGTCCATGACGTGCCACTGTGAAACAAAGAACGAGCACTTTGAGTTAATGTGTCTTATTTATAGCCCTGAACTAATCATCAGTGGTGAAACATTAAAAGGCAATTAGAAGGCACCAGTCAGTCATGCTACCTGCTTTGTAAGCTAGGAATTTTATGAAACCGGACCGTCAGAAATGTTATAGCATAATGAATTATTTCCACTCACTCTTGTGACGTGTGTTTGCTTTGTAGATGTTGATGGTCATTGGAGAGTTGACGTGGTGATGAGCATTCGACCGTCCAGTAGCACAGGCGTTCTCTTTGCCCTCGTCAGCAACGACACCATCCCTCTCTCTGTCTCTGTGTTATCTCAAGAACCAAACGATGCGGTAAAACTGCCGAACCGTGATCATCTTTAATAATGCACTCATTTAGCTGATTACCATTCTGCATTTTTCTGTCAGCTCTCATCAGTACACACCTGCATTTGATTCCCATTTCCCTCTCACAGTACCTGCAGGTGTTTTTAGACAACATTCCTGTTGTGAACCTCGAGACGTTGATGCTGTGTTACCCAGAACACTTAGTAGTGGAGATGCATGTGTCTGCTCATGACCTCCAGATCTCTGCGAACTCCTCCAACGTGTCCTACACTGAGACTGAAGCTCTCAGACAGGCTTTAACCAAGCTCAATGCCACCATGCAGCAGCCGGTCTTTACTTACGTCGGAGGACTGCCAGGTATTGTATGCTTTGTATTCTCTCTTTATTAGCTTTGATCCAGAGTAACACGTGAGTGACAACCACGGGGTTTCAGCCACATCCCTAAGTTATATGCTATAAACAATACATTCTTATATAAGAGGAAAATGTATTATATTGTGGCATGAAATGATTTTCCTCTACAATAAATGGCTGTATTCCTTACTCATTGCCTTGCTGGTCTTCATAATGATCTACACTTTAAGTAAAAAAGCTAGATGGAATATCACTTCCCTCTATGTAGTTAGTGTAGACTGTAATGTTCTAATTTTGTGTAGCCATCTAGTAAAGCCATAACCTGGACTTTTTATTATCTTACTTAAAATGTCTTTCAGGATTTCCCCTCTTTAGAGATTTTTTTTTTTTCCTGGAACATTTCCATGACTTGTACTTCCATTAGCTTAACTTCACACATGTCCACGACCTCTCAAATATTTCCAGGAATATTTTTATCAATTTTTATTTCCCATGCCTAGGAAACTAGTCTGTAATATTTTTTTTTCAGGATTTCTGGTCAGCCTATCTGTTGGTAAAATGCAGAACAAACACTAAAAGAGCTGCTAACTGTCCTTGGGCTAGCTAGCTAGCTATAATGTTTTTTGTTTAGCAAGATTTCTAATGCAAAATAGTAAGAAGAATGGGTTTTGGAACCCGGTGTGTCTCTAAGAAGAAGGACGACTCAGACGACAGGTGACTTTTTTTTACCAAGCTTCGTGCTTATTTTATTTGAACTTTTTTACAGGGAGTACTTTTCAGCGTTTTCTTACTCGCGCACACACACACACACACACACACACACACACAAGCACAAACACCCAAAGTTCAGCTCAGCTGTCCCTCTCTGGTTCATGGTGTCTTCTAAAAGACAAACAACGGCTCGGTTCATAGTAAACGCCGCTCCACACCCACTTCATCTCTGTCTGTGCTGTGAGTTTGAGGCGCTTATAACCTGCATTTAGGCAAAACACGCTCCAGATTCACTTTTGGTTTTTACATTAGCGTAATCTCAAACATTTTTGTGGGCAAAGGTTTGCAGCATTTCACCTGATTGGTGATGAGAAGTGAACTTTAAAAAACTGTCGCCAACTGAAAGGAGGACTTCCTGCGGTTTTTCGCCAAAATAAAAGTCACAAGGTTTAACGCATAAAAGGGAATTAAGTCAGAAATATATTACTATTGTTATATTACTATTTGTATCTCAAATAAACATTTTTATTATAATTATTATTAAATATTATTCAGTGCAATAGTAATAGCATAGTGTATACAAAATAGCAAAGTGTGTGTGTGTATGTGTATATATCTATCTATATATATATATATATATATATATATATATATATATATATATATATATATATATATATGTATGTGTGTGTGTGTGTGTGTGTGTGTACATTTATAGCACTACTTGTTACATTACCCTGGCATTAAATTACAGAAAAACTTGTAGACACTGCTGCGAGGGGGTTTCTAATACAGCTGCTGATGGAGTGATGGTAAATTCATCCATCTCGCTCTCTCTCTCTCTAGTTCCCTTCCCTCTCTTGGAAAGCCATAGAAAGGAAATACTGGATTTTTTTTCTTTCACTGTTGGAGCAAATGGTAATACAAAAAGGATATTTGCTCTGGTCTCCCATCTACCTCTATAGAAGTTTACTTAAACCCAGAAATGGATATATATATATATATATATATATATATATATATATATATATATATATATATATATATATATATATATATATATATATATATATGCACGAACACAATCCATTATAGCTGATGTGTCGTGTTGCATGATTGAAGTGACGTGCAGGTCTTAAAATCTTTTGCTAATGTGTTGAATGTGGTATTGAAAAGTATTCAATTTAAAGTGCTGATACCTGCAGATACCCTGACTTCCACAGAAGTGTTAAGCGTTAATGTTAGCTGCAGACAGACAAGCCTTTGAAAGAGTAACCGGCCTTCTCTCCTCAAGATCATAAATCTGTTCAATATATTGCTTTCTGTCCAGCAGCAATAGGCAGTCGTGTATTTACTGGGGATTTTTTTTTTTTTATTCTGACAACTGTATTGTTCTATTCTTAAATGATTCACAGTATTTCTGTTCATTATTGCTCAGTCAGCATGTGGTTCCTCAGGGAGTATTCCTCAGACCATAGAGCTGAAACTATGACAAGGCAAACAAAATTTAAAGTAATGGTACAGGGGAAAAGTATACACACAATCTTTCCATTATCGTAGCATGCAGTTTGTACGACGCTGTGATTCTGGTAGTTGTTACTGGTACTACGTTAGCCTCGTAGCTCCAAGCAAAACTTGGACAGCAAGCATGTCTTGGCTGCCTACATTTGAAGTCACTGGAAAATTTCTGCAAATTCAGGGTCAAATGAGTAATATAATTGAATTTCACTTGTATGCTGGAAAAGCTTAAGTACAGGACTCCTGCAGACTGAAGAATAACGTGTCCCAAAAACTTCAGAGCTCTGCATGGGAAAGCTGGCATAGTAATGTTAAAGGAATCATCCAGCATGTTTTCAACCCAGTATCTATTAACCACATATGCAATGTTGTGTGATTATCACAGACTGTAACTTGGACATTTCCCTGTACTGAGAAAAGGACAGAACTTGAAACTGAGCAGCGTCTCAGGGCAGTTGTTGGGGTGTCAGTAAATATGTTTTCGGAGAACACCTTGACAAAGATATTTGTAAAAACTTTTAAAATATGCAACTATTTTTTCAGTGAATTTGCGTTACCAAGGGAACAAGCAAACATGACCATCCCTGAGTGATGTGCATGGATACTGCAGTTTCTTTTTTCTTTTTATACTGTGTTGCTCCACTGATATAGTTAGATAAAACTGCATAAGAATAGCTTAGGTAAGACTTTCTCATGTCTGTCTCATCCTAATACACTCTATGGCCAAAAGTATGTGGACACGTGACCATCACACCCATATGTGGTTCTTCCCCAAACTGTTGCCACAAAGTTGGAAATGCGCAACCGTATAGAATGTCTTGGCATTACAAATTTCTCTTCACTGAAACTAAGAGGCTGTAACCTGTTTGAGCATGACAGTGCCCCTGTGCACAAAGCTCAGTTCAATTTTTATTTGTATAGCGCTTTGAACAATGGACATTGTCCCAACACAGCTTTACAGAAATGTGTAACTTCAGGATATAGATTTTAAATGTATGAATTTATCCTTAATGAGCAGCCAGAGGCAACAGTGGTGAGGAAAATCTCCCTGAGATGATAAAAGGAAGAAACCTTGAGAGGAACCAGACTCAAAAGGGAACCCGTCCTCATCTGGGTGCGATTATAAATAACTCCCATCTATGAATGTGCAAATACTACATGCTTAAATAGTGTAGATGTGTGTCCAGGAAAATTCATTACAGTTTTTACATGAAGTCTGTTTTGTTGAACTTCTCCACTGTTCACTGATGGAGACTTGAGTGCAAAACGGTTTGTGGTAATTGCAGTGCTAAAGCTATATTAGTAACTGTAGTCCTGGCCATCATAGCATAACTGTTCATATGAATTGAGGTCCAAAGCGATCTTATGGGTTTTAAGTGATACCCTCCTCAGTAATCTCGATGGTCTTTAGGCTGCACCATGTGGGCCATCCTCAGTACCATGTGACTTCTAACTGATGATAACTCCAACCAGAAGTAGGACAACAGGATGGATCAGGCAGGTCTGGAGAGCAGAAGGGGTCAGGATGACACAAAGTGAGCTCCACGAAGACATGATTTGCCCAGGTTGGAGTGGAAGAACTCGATTTTCCTGCAAATAGAGCCTTGACCTCAACCCCACTGAACACCTTTGGGACGAACTGCAACGCCCCAGGCCTCCTCACCCAACATTAGTGCCTGACCTCACTAATGCTCTTGTGGCTGATTGAGCACAAATCATCCCCACAGCCACACTCCAAAATCTAGTGGAAAGCCTTCCCAGAAGACAAGGTTCTTATAACAGCACAAGGGGGACTAAATCTGAGATGAGAGATTCAAAAAGCACATATTAGTGTGATGGTTAGGTGTCCACATACTTTGAGCAATATAGTGTATATTCTGTATATTCAGTCTTGAAGTGAAAACACTGTAGGGTTCAATTCTGGTTGCATAGCTACATATTTTATACATTGTCAGAAGTTGGCAGCTTACAAGTTAAGTGTGTTTCAGGTAAATAGTTGTTCTGTTCTCAGACCAGGCAAACGTTGAAATTATTCACCACACATTAGGTTGATAAGTGCAGGATTATTCTTTTAATGTCTTCCACTAGCAGTATCCAGTTGACTAAGTTTCTAGTTAGAATCCTATAAGCCATGCAGACACCACATTAATAAGTGTAGGTTTGAATAATGTATGAAGTGTTACGTGAGGATCTGAATCATCTGGCCTTTATCAGTTTCCAGTATTAAAATGGACGATATCGTGGAATAATCTCTCGCTCTCTTTCTCTCTCTCTCTCTCTCTCTCTCTCTCTCTCTCTCTCGCTCTCTTTCTCTCTCTCTCTCTCTCTCTCTCTCTCTCTCTCTCTCTCTCTCTCTCTTTAGATCTCCCCCTGTCCTCCATGCCGGTCTCAGCCTACTACCACGGCTGCATGGAGATCCGTGTGAATAAGCAGCTGCTTGACTTTGATGAAGCCGTTAGCAAGCACAACAGCATCAACTCTCACTCGTGTCCCCCAGTGTCCCCTCCAGAGAGCACCTCATACCACTAATCAGGATGTGAAGTCTGTGATGATGTGTAAATACGTGTGAGAATATACTGAGAGAGAGAAAGATTGACAGGGTGAGACACAGGCTTGTGGTATTAGTTATGGATTTTCCTATACCTCCACTAAAGCACATGAACCATTGAGTATCCTGTTACAAACACTGTTTTACTGAAACTACAGAAGGCATTATATTTGTATCCTTTTTTTAATTTACTTTATTGTAAACACGTAGTTTATGGAGGAGAGCTTTGATTGGTTTTAAAACATGTACTCAAATTGCATTCAGTAAGATTTATGAGAATGAGCTAATAGGCTCGTGGTGTTTTTTATTTCACACTTGAAGATGTACTTGTCATAGGACTAATATGTTTTCCCGGGTCATATTTTTTTTAATTTTTTTTTTAGCTTTTACGATTTTTAGGATTTAAAATAGAGAGGTTGTTTAAATGTAATTTAAAAAATGGCAGTAGATCAACTATTAATTAGTAAAAAACAAAAAAACAATAAAAAAAAAACAAAGTTGAATGTCTTTTATTTGCACTCTGGGTAATGAGGAAACATCTGTACACCATCCTGCACCACAGAATGACTACTTTTGTCATGGTAGATTTAAGGAATAAAACACAATGGGGCATGCTGTTATAGGAAAACAATCAACAAAGGGTTGGTGTGATGCAGCCCGACACCAATCGGAGTTACTGTTACCACCCCAAAGTTGAATATTTCCAATATGAGCCCATTCTGAAGTGTTTTATTCCTCTTATAGTACAGAAATTTACCAAAGCAAACAACTGGACAGTTTTTGGAATTGCGTCAAGATCACAGCGAGTTCAAATGTCTAGACTTGGTGGTGGATGCATCCCAGTTCACACCATTGGTGTTGAATTCTACTTGTTTGTTCATTAAAGTGCAACATGTTATACTTTTCTTATCTATTTATAGTAAGATTTAATGCTAACGAGGTGGTAACAACGCTAACAAGTTTGTTCCTTTTATCACTTACTTTATAGCAGCTATAAACAATTGTTCCCTTACCAGCCTCTCCTATTTCTCTCTCTTGGCGTTTTTAAGACAAAAACCCATCCATTCATTTTCTATACCGCTTATCCTACAGGGTCGTGGGAAACCTGGGGCCTATCCCAGGGAGCATGGGGCACAAGGTGGGGTACACCCTGGACAGGGTGCCAATCCATCGCAGGGCACACTCACATACACACTCACATTCATACACTACGGACACTTTGGACATGCATGTCTTTGGACTTGGGGAAGAAACCCCCGCAGCACAGGGAGAACACGCAAACTCTGCACACACAGCCGTGGAAGGAATCGAACCTCCAACCCTGGAGGTGTGAGGCAAACGTGCTAACCGCTAAGCTTCCGTGCGCCCTTAAGACAAAAATGCAACGTTCCGGAGAAACCACAAAGCCTCTGTCTGAAAATTCCAGAAATGTTAAATAAGCATCAAACAGAAAACGTCACCATTTCAACAATTACATACCTTCTTAAATCTGTTTACTTGGACATCCGGCATTCAAGACCCAGTGTAAGTTGTTATTACTGAAACCTATTAAAACGTGTAGATGATCTATAATATGACCGTGTGCAATTACTTCTTTGTCATAGGACATTATTACCGTTAGGCCAGACAGCATCACTGGGTTTCTTAGCATGTGCACATGTAATCTGACCTAGATCCAAAAGAAGCGGTGGGGAAATGAGGGGGAAAACAGATATTCTGGAAACAGCTGCAGGGATAAGATCTAACAGCAACAGCATTTCCGGGGAGAAGAAAAAAAGAAAAAGAAAAAAAAAAACAGAAAATGGGATGCAAGAAGGCAGGTGACAGATGGATGAGGAAACAAAATGAAGGATTCCAGCAGTTTTTCAAATGTGGTCACTTTATTTAGGCTCATGTGTTAGAATTGTTTTTATTTAACATGGACACGATGTGAATTCATTTACAGTACCTCGGTTTTGCTGTATTTATTTTAAACAGCAGCGTGGTAATGGAGGTGAACCACGTCGAATAAACGAAGCTTTCTATCTATAATATAAGAACCGTTTACATTTAGATAATAAATAATGAATTAACTAATGTTTAGTTAGTAAATCATCGGTGTCACTTGTATGACGAACATGCATACTCGAATGCTCTTCCAGCAGTTTCTGTAGTCAGGATCAAGCTTGTGATGTGAAAAAGATATCTGTAGAATCTGCTGGTTCTTACCTAGTAGCTTTATCAACTTTGCTAAGATGTAGTTTTAGATGATGCGACTCCACCCAGGCAGAGATAACAAATGTCCAGTATCTTCTATGAGACTTAAGATGTTGGTGGAGGAAAAGAGAAGTAAAGACGTGTTTCACAGCTTTTTATGCAGTGGTAAGAGAAGCTTCGAGAGCTGATCACTTAACACTGTGATTTTGTGGATAAGCAGAAAAAGAGTGGACCAAGAACTGCCTCCTGGGGAACTCCTGTAGTAATGCTGAGGTGATGAATCGGGATCTCTCTAGGCTACACATTAGGATCTATTCTATAGATATCATAAAAACCAGGCCAGAACACAGCTCTGGATGCACAAGCCAGCAAGACTGGAGATACTTATCTGGTGATTCGCAGTGTCAAAGAAAGATGAGGACTGGGGAAAAGGGCTTATTGGGCTCAGGCTTATTGTATAGCGCTTGAGAGGAGCACATTTTCTGTAGAATGGCCTGGAAATCAGACTAAGCTATACAGATCTTTATTGAAAAGGGTTTAAACTATGTTTTTCATGCTTGTTCAATGAACCAATAAATAATTATTACACATGCACCTGTGGAACAGTCCTTAAGACACGAACAGTTTACAGGTGGAAGGTGATTAAGGTCACAGTTACAATAAGTTAGGACACTAAAGAGACCTTTCTACTGACTCTGAAAAACACCAGAAGAAAGATGTCTAGGGTTCCTGCTCACCTGCGTGAACATGCCGTCATCCTGCTGCAGGGAGGCATGAGGACTGCAGATGTGTCCAGAGCAATAAACTGCAATGTCTGTAATGTAAGACGCCTAAGTCAGTGCTACAGGGAGACAGGAAGGACAGCTGATCGTCCTCGCAGTGGAAAATTACATGTAACCGTGTGTCCCCTCAGACGCGATGGAGAACTTGCAGATGCCTTGGTGGAAGAGTGGAGGAACATCTCACAGCAAGAACTGACAAATCTGGTGCAGTCCATGAGGATGAGATGCACTGTAGTACTTAAAGCAGCTGGAGGACACCACATACTGACTGTTATTTTTAATATTGACCCCCCTCCCCTTTGTTCAGGGACTCATTATTCCATTTCTGTTCATCAAACGTCTGTGAAACTTGTTCAGTTTATGTCTCAGTTGGTGAATCTTTTTATGTTAATGCAAATATTTACACGTTAAGACATTTGCTGAAATAAAAGCAGTTGAAAGTGAGAGGACGTTTCTTTTTTTGCTGAGGTTAGTTGTGTTAGAACAGTTTATTCCTGGGTTTCAAATAACCTACATTACAAAAACTATTCATAATGTATTTAATATAGGTCTAGTGAACAGATGCTGCAACACAGAATATCCTCTATTGCCTTTACAATTGCACCACATAGGGTACATAGGGGAATTCATAATGTTTTTGTGGAGTCTTACATGTCAAACCAGTGTGTTGTCCAGTCAAAGTCAAGTCTCAAGTTTAAATTGGGTCACCCTCACAGTCAAATCGAACCAATTTCCCTAAGCTGCTACTCAAGTTTGGTTCCTGGAATGGAGTCATGGGGTGGTGATGGAGGAACGGGAATGGAGAGACTCTTTAATTAATTCCAGTAAACTGTAGTAGCCTAGTTTGAGTAACATTGTTCAATATTCATATTAACACAACAACGTATATAAAAAAAGTTCAGAAAAAGTGAGCCCAGGGAGTTTGAGTGAGTTTGAGTCTAATTTAAGTCCAAGTGTAGCCATATGTACAAAAAAAGACATCCTACTTAATACACGTTACTATTTACTGTAGGTGTTTTCTCAAACACAATACAGGGCTCATCACTGCTACATACTACCATACCAAATAGCATGTCAAAAGAGTGGCATACATTCAGCATCACCCTTGTAGCTGCACTTACAGGCCATTTTATCAGCCCCCCTCTACAGAAAGTGACCACCATAGGACTACAACTATACAGATGTTGTTTGGGTGGGGGACCATTCTCTCCCCTTGATGTAGTGGACCATGTCACCATCAGTTTAATGCTTGGTGAACAGATCCGAAGGAAGACGCCAAACAAAGAGCGATCCTAACTACCCCATGAACGATACAAAAAAGATTAACAATCCTGGCCAAATTAAGGTTACCAGGACTCAACCCTGAAGCCAGGCCTTGAAATGGTGAGTATCTGTGACCAGCCCACTCATAGGCTATATCTCAGCCTGAAATGGCAACATGGAGCCATTTTTTGGACTGACTTCCTGCCTGCAGGAATGTGATGGACTAGACTCTTGAAAACAGGGACCGACATTTATACAGATGTTGTTTGGGTGGGGAACTATTCTTTCACCTTGTTGTAGTGGAGGTACTTGTGCACGTTGGGGAACCTCAACCATGTCATGTCACCTCAATCTACCATGTCATGAGTATAATGCTTGGTGAACAGATCTGAAAGGAGAGGTCAAACAAAGTGCGATCCTAACTACCTCCATGAACAATACAAAAACAGGCTATTCTGGCCGGATTAGGGTTACCGGGACTCAACCCTGAAGCCAGGCCTCAGAGTAGGGTCTCACAGGTGGGTGTCTGCTGACCAGGTCTCTCATGTAACTTGGGGGTCCAAGGCAATGCCAGCTGCCAGCACTGATGTTACAGATTAGACTCTACGAATGGAAACTGGGACAGATATTTTAACAGTTCCTGAGACACATGTTCCAGCACACACACTTCTTCCAGGCCGGTGTCACTACTCTGCTAAGAATGATCTGAAATAATATCTCCTCAGAATTGAGCTCATGAACGAGGAGGTAGCTGACAACTGGTGTACACACTAACTGACTGTACACTTACTTGATAAAAGGCTAATGGGTGTTTAAATATATATATATATATATATATATATATATATATATATATATATATATATATATATGGGGCGCATGGTGGATTAGTGGTGGCTTAGTGGGTCGGGGGTTCGATTCCTGCCGCTGCCCTGTGTGTGTGGAGTTTGCATGTTCTCCCCGTGCTGCGGGGTTTCCTCCGGGTACTCCGGTTTCCTCCCCCAGTCCAAAGACATGCATGGTAGGCTGATTGGCATCTCCAAAGTGTCCGTAGTGTATGAATGGGTGTGTGAATGTGTATGTGATTGTGCCCTGTGATGGATTGGCACCCTGTCCAGGGTGTACCCCACCTTGTACCCGATGCTCCCTGGGATAGGCTCCAGGTTCCCCGTAACCCTGAAGGAAGGATAAGCAGTATAGAAGATGGATGGATGTATATATATATAAATAAAATATACAATAAAGCGCCTACTGCTTAGCATACTAATCCCAACACACACTGGTGTCCTGGTGTAATGCGGTGTGTATCCGAGGTGAACAGAGATCCTGAGCTACATGGATGAGATGAGAAGGGAAAAAATCTGCATTGAGGATAGGACCTCCCTGCGCGTGCAGCAAACTTTCAACCAATCAGAATGCAGTCCTCACATGCGCGAGCGAACGAGCGAGAGAGAGAGAGACTGACTGTGTGTATGTGTGTGTATGCAGGAGAGAGTGGGGAGGTTTGGCTGATAGGGACTGCTGTTGAGTTGGTATTTTGGCTTAGCTGAATGTAGAGTGAACACTTTGAGCGTCCGGTCGCTCCTCGGTTTGCTGTAACACACACACACACACACACAGAAGCTTCCCGAGCTTGACGCAGAGCCTGAGCCATGCCTCTGACCCCTGGAGAGCTTCTGTCGGGCTCCATGTTAATCCTGCTGTTGGTCGCCAGCTCCTCCGAGTGTAAGTAAACAACCGCGGCATTACACGACTCCGAGCCGGGGTTGGTGTCGGTGTTCATGTAACCTGCAGCCTGGTGCTAACGTTAAGCGTTGTGAAGGACACACAGCTCAGCTAACTTCACCTCTCAGCTTACAGACTGTTCACTCTCACGGTCTTAGTTACGACTCTGCTCGGTGTTTAATGCTCGGTGTTTCCTCTGTTTCACAGTGTCCTTGTCGCCTGAGGAAGCTAGCCAGTTTTTAAGGAGACACCGGAGAGCCAACCAGGTTTTTGAGGAAACCAAACAAGGGCATTTGGAGAGGGAGTGTGTGGAGGAGAGGTGCACCAAAGAGGAGGCGAGAGAAGTGTTTGAAAACGACCCAGAAACGGTACAACGGTTTTTCTTTTTAATGAATAACAACAATAAATAATAATAATAATAATAACAGCATTGTATATTTCTCGTCCTTGGGCGTTGATGACCTAGCACAGTTTAGAGCTGTATGAGTTAAAGCGTCGTGATAAACCACTGTGGATCTGCTAGCCGTGTAGCTTCTTCGTAGGATTCGGACTCGATCCTCAAAACGAGTCGATTCCAAAAACGAGTCGAATCGATTCCATATCGTTTTTAAACGCGCACGGATGAAGCAGGTTTAACAAAACGATTATAATAAAAGTAGGAGATGTATAGCGCATTCGAGTTCATATTCCACTGTTTATTTCACAAGATAACTTTATCTGTACTGTCTTATTTTGTGGAATCGATTGTACAACTGAATCAGAGTCGACACTTAAAATTTCCTGATTGGAACCTACTTGATATGACAGCCTTGACATGCTGTTGAACCATAGGAGATTTGATTTGTAGCAGAGGGACACATCTAGCTGTATGCATCAACTTTCCATAAGTCTGCAGAGCAATAGGTGAGGTTACCAAATGAAGAAGGCTGGAATGAGGAGCGATTTCAGACACAGAGCATGTCTCGAGCCTCATCACAACAAAGTCCTTAATATTTTCTGGTCCTCCACATTTCCCTATGCACCTAACATAGGCTCAGTATTCTGACTGTATAGGGAGTCCATCCATCCATTTTCTGTACTGCTGATCCTACACAGGATTGTAGGGAGCCTGGAGCCTATCCCAGGGAACTCGAGGGAGCACCCTGGATGGGGGTCCAGCCCACTGCAGGGCACAATCTCACACACATTCACACACTACAGACAATTTTGGAAATGCAAATCAGCATGTCTTTGGAGCGGGAAACCCGAGGAAACCCCTGAAGCACGGGGACAACATGCAAACGCCGCGCACGAAGGGCGGAGCCGGGATGCGAACCCCTAAAAAAAAAAAACGTCCTTACAGACTTACTAGTCCTAGCACGTGTGATTTATGTAAATGCACATTTCATGCCTTTACAAGTTATAAATGGCCTCTTGCATCAAGAAAGTGTGGAAGTATTTGATTGTGTAAATGATTCTCCATCACCACTATTCTGTGCTCGCTCTGAGCCAATCAACGATGTGATAGGTGTGTAATACAGGAATGTCTTCATCTCTGCTCTGTTCCTTCTGGGCTTCCTCGTGTCTGATGTACTCTTCCCGACGGCACGTGAACAATACTATACCTGCTTTCATCCTGTGTGATGCTTAGTGCTATTAGACTGGGTATAGTTGTTGGAGCTTTTTTTTTTTTGAGGGGAGAATAAAGGTGCCCAGGCAATTGAGTGTGAGTTATACACGAGGGATTAGAAATGAAATGTTATGAAATCCACCTTATTAGGTAGATTGGTTAAATAGGGTGGTGGTCAACCTTAATGCTGTGAACCGTTGTGTATGTGTGCAAGGATTAAATGCCCTGTGTGCTCATCGCTCATGGTGGAGAGATCAGTGTATTATTCTGGGTGTAGTTGTGGAATCTGTATCTGACTCAGCAGAGCTCTGACTCTGCAGCTTTCAGACTGCAGCAGCTGTACAGTTGAATCCGTTACTCGGTAACCTGCAGCTGCTGAATGAAGCACACTTCCTCATCTATCGTTATTGCCTTGTACACACACTCGCTCTGTGCGGAGAGCAGATCTGTGGACAATGGTGTCAGATTGATTGAACTCGATTGAACTGATCTCTGACTGCAGTACATGGAAAGACAAAGAAATAGATAGATCGAGTCACAGCAATGCATGTACAACCCTCGTTTCCAAAAAAAGTTGGGACGCTCTGTAAAATGTCAATAAAAACAGAATGCAATGGTTTGCAAATCTCTTAAACCCCATCTTTAATTGAACATTAAGACAGAGAAAACATATCAAATGTTGAACCTGAGAAAACTGACATGCATGCTGTGTAACTGGCTTGTAAGTACTGTTCATGAGAAACAGGAATTTTTGGTCTTTAATCAGCTGTACAAACATGATGCTTCTGAATCTGTAGGTTATAAAACAGTTGATATTTGAAATATATGTTGGGGTGTGTGTATATATATTATACTGTATGTACAGGTGCATCTCAAAAAAATTATAATATCCTGGATTTTTTTTTTCTCCATAATTTACTTCAAAAAGTGGAACTTTTTTGAGATGCACCTGTATGTACACTGATCAGCCACAACTTCAAAACCACTGACGGGTGAAGTGAGTACCATTGATTATCTCATTACAGTGGCACCTGTCAAGGGGTGGGAGATGTATATAATTAGGAAGAAAGTGACCAGTTAGTTCTCGAAGACGATGTGTTGGAGGCAGGAAAAAGGGGTAAGCGTAAGGATTTGAGTGACTTTGATAAGGGTTGAATTGTGATAGCTAGACGACTGGGTGAGAGCATCTCCAAAATGGCAGGTTTTGTGGGGTGTTGCATTGGTTCGTACTCACCAAAAGTGGTCCAAGGAAGGACAACCCGTGAACCGGCGACAGGGTCATGGGCACTCAAGGCTCATTCATGTCCATGGAGAGTGAAGGCTAGCCCGTCTGGTCCGATCCCACAGAAGAGCTACTGTAGCACAGATTGCTGAAAAAGTTAATACTGGCTATGATAGAAAGGTGTGAGAACACGCAGTGCATCACAGCTTACTGCAGACTGGTCCGAGTGCCCATGCTGACCTCCGTTCACCAGAGAACGCACCTATAATGGGCATGCGAGCATCAGAACTGGGCCATGGAGCAATGGAAGAAGGTGGCCTGGTCTGATGAATCACGTGTTCTTTTACATCATGTCGATGGCCGGGTGCGTGTGCGTCATTTACTTGGAGAAGACATGGGAAGAAGGCAAGCCGGTGAAGGAAGTGTGATGCTCTGAGCAATGTTCTGCTGGGAAACTTTGGGTCCTGGTATTCATGTGGATGTTACTTTGGCACGTATCATCTACCTAAACATTGCTGCAGATCAAGTACACCTCTTCATGGCATTGATATTCCCTAATGTCAGTGGCCTCGTTCAGCAGGATAATGCTCCCTGACACACTGCAAAAACTGTTCAGGAATGGATTTGAGGAACATGACAAAGAGTTCAAGGTGTTGACTCGGCCTCCAAATTCCTCAGAACTCGATCCGATCAAGTGTCTGTGGGATGTGCTGGACAAACAAGTCCGATCCGTAGAGGACCCACCTCGCAACTTGCAGGACTTAAAGGATCTGCTGCTAAAGTCTTGGTGCCAGATACCACCGCATACCTTCAGAGGTCTTGTGGAGTCCACTGGGAAATACCTCAGAAGAGTCCTCCCATGGAAGACAGTTGTTCAGTTTGGCCACACCCCATACCTCTGCAGTGTGTGCAGGTTGTGTGGTTTGATCAGTTCCCAGAGACACATTTTACACACTGTTGCAGGTCTGGTTCCTCACACAAACAAATGAAAAGATACTCCGTCCCAACATGTTGCGACAGGACAGCGAGATTAAACACGAGTTCAGAGCGGATTAATTGCATCACGTCTTCCTGTTCCAGTGTTGTTCAGAGTGTGGGAGTTACACCATACAATAATACATACTTACAATAGTTTCTCTAACGGGAAATATAGACCGGATTGCATTTATAGTACCCCAAACATGACTTTATGAACAGTTTCAAACAATCTAGGTATATTTTGTTTAAACGATTTTAAATATGCCTTTATAAGAACTCCTATTTGCTGTCCTTCACCATGCTGTGGATATGGAGTTTGGAAACGTCTTTGTCTTCCTGCTATCCTGAATAACTAGTTGTCATTCTGTCACAGGTCATCACAAGAGGTTTCAGTATCTAACTCTGTGAAGACTTGCATCATGTTATTCAGAGTTATTTATTTAGCACAAGCCAAACTTGTCAAAATATACCACTCCCTAATCTTTTGTAAATCATTAATGTAACGTTTCCCCTTACCATGTCAGTTCTGATCATGGGATTTCATCAGATCACAGACTGGGTACATTTATAAGACTCCATATACATATATATGTGTGTGTGTGTGTGTGTGTGTGTGTGTGTGTGTGTGTGTGTGTGTGTGTAAACCGAGAGTCTGTTTTCATGGTGTCTGATCTCCTGCTACTCTTTTTCAGGACTATTTCTACCCCAAGTATTTGGGTAAGTTCTGAAATCTTAAACAAACCTCAAACAAGAGACATTCATGCACAATATACAGTTTAATGACGTTTCTGTTGGAAGGTGATAAAACATAACTATCATTCTCCTGTGTCTTCAGGATGCCTGGATAAATTTGCAGACAAGAAGAAGGAAGACCTGGTCACCTGCGTCCACAGTGAGTGACTCCTGATTGTCTCAGTTTGTTCGTCTCACTCGCTCTCTTCTTTCTTGCTCGTATTTATAAATAGTTTAATAGGAATGCAGCGCCCTTTTTCTTCCTACTGTCTGCTGTCTGTTGCTAGAGCACTGCATTGCAGTAGTTTTGAAGGAGCAGGTAACGCATGTAGAGCGAATGTCCGTTCTGCAGCTCTGTAGTATTAGTAGTCGTGTGTGTGTGTGTGTGTGTGTGTGTGTGTTTGGTAGGTAATTGTGGGTAACTCGATGCCCTGATGTTGCTTTTGGGTTGTGTGCGCGTATGCAAGCATGTGACGTGACGTGACGTGAGCTGGTAGCACTGATGCACTCTGGAGGCTCGTCCTTCACCACGAGCTTCCGCTGAATCAGAGGCAGCAATGTGCCAGCTTACAATCCTCTGCTCCTATTGGTCGATCCAGGAGCCCTGAGTCAGTAACTGTGATGCTGTGACTCTGCAGTGTGCTCGCTCTCTTCTCTCTCTCTCTCTCTCTCTCTCTCTCTCTCTCTCTCTCTCTCTCTCTCTCTCCCCCTCTATCTCTCCCCCTCTCTCTCTTTCTCTCTCTTTCTCTGTCCTCTCGCTCTGTCCTCTCTTTCTCTCTACCTCTCCTCTTGCTCTGTCCTCTTTCTCTCCTCTCTTTCTCTCCTCTCTCTCTCTCCATTCTCTCTCTCCTCTGTCCTCTCTTTCTCTCTCTCTTCTCCATCTCTCTCCTCTCTCTCTCTCTCTCTCCTCTCTCTTCTCTATCTTTCTCCTCTCTGTCATTCTTTCTCTCTCTCCTCACTCACTCTCTATCCTCTCTGTCTCTCCTCTCCCTCTCCCCCTCTCCCCCTTTCCCCTCTCTCTCTATAACTTTAACTTTCTCTCTTGCGCTCTTTCTCAGCTCTGCCCAGACATGTCTGGACTTGGAGAGCATGGAGAGTAGTGAGACTTTGCAGTGTCAGCAGTCAGATCAGAGACTACAACTTTGTGTGAAAGGAAACTGAAAGATGATATGAAGCCTTTCATAAACTAAGCTGTGAAGAACACATTGTGCTAAGAACTGTATGCTCCTGTTTGGTGATTAAATAACTTGTGAGAATTTTAGACCCAGATTTGTGATTTGACACTGAATAACCAATCCAACATTCTCTCTCTCTCTCTCTCTCTCTCTCTCTCTCTCTCTCTCTCTCTCTCTCTCTCTCTGTTTTGTTCGCCTCTCAGACATTCCAGACCAGTGCTCCCCCAATCCTTGTCATCACATAGGGACAGTACGCTGTGAGGACAAAAAGGGCGAATTCCAGTGCCACTGCTTCACAGGGTGGACTGGCCTCAAGTGTGAGAATGGTAAGACTCCTCAGTCATCAATTGTAAGTACATACAGCAGCGTTCAGCATGAAATGACACCTGCCACCGGACATTTTACTGAAGGACATCGCTAATTTTATTTCTCATGTCCATTTTTTAATATGTCGAATCCCTTTAGAGAATTGTCTATTATTAGATGCAGGTGGATTGGGAGGGGGCCTGCTCTGTCCTCTTCTGCCTCTCTGACTTGGCATGACTGAGCATATTTCCTCTAGTCCTCTAAGATGAGTCTCCAGGCTCCCTACAAGTCCCACTTGCCCCTTCTCCTTGTGCGCAAGTCGTCAGAGTGACCATGATCTTTGAAGTTCAAGCTGTAATAATGAAAAAAAAAAATGTATGTGCTCATTTGAATGGTGCCTTTCTCACACTCGAGCATGCTGCATACTATTTGTAAAAAAATCAAAGGGTAAGAATGAAATAAGCAGAAGGAAAGGTCATGTATGTAGGTCATGAAAAATGTATGCCTTCAGCTGAGACTTAAAATAGTTCTTAGTGAAACAGTAACACTGTGTGTCAGAAAGCTCATCATGGCTGCACTGTTCTGTGAAAGGTTCCTGTTCCATGTTGTTCAATCTGTTGTGCCGTTAAATCAGGACTAGGACGTACCAAACTACACTGATAACAATAACCCAGAGTTCCTGTGTGCTCTGTATGTAATAAATATGCAGCTCTTGTATGCTGTTTGATTTCGATGAACCATTCGGCTCTGCAGTGGAATATTGTGATATAGGGCTGGATAATATGTCAAGATATATATACATACATACATACATACAGTGCCTTCCACTAATATTGGCACCCTTTGTAAATATGAAAATTGTCTTTATTCTTTAAACTTTTGATCTTTTGTTTAAAAAAAAATTCACAAAAATATTCTGCTCTCAAGAATATCAAATGAATATCAAACGATTGCAAACACAACAGGTTTATAAAAAATATATATCTTTTTAAATATACATGTGCATCTCAAAAAATTTGAATATCTTGTTAATTTCTTTCTGTAATTTAATGCAAAAAGTGGAACTTTCATATATTATAGATTCATTACACATGAAGTGAAATATTTCAAGCCTTTTTTTGTTTAAATCTCGATGATTACGGCTTACAGCTCGTGGAAATCAAAAATCCAGTATCTCCAAATATTAGAATAAAGAATTTATAATACAGAAATGTCGACCTTCTGAAAAGTATGTTAATTTATGCACTGATACTTCTGGTCAGGATTTAATCCTTTTGCATGAATTACTGCATCAATGCGGCGTGGCATGGAGGCAATCAGCCTGTGGCAACAATTATTGGTAGGTGTGCAACAGTTATTGGCACACACTAGTCAATATTTTAGTCGATACTTTGTGCTACCTCCCTTTACCAAGATAACAGCTCTGAGTCTTCTCCTATAATGCCTGATGAGGTTGGAGAATACATGGCAAGGGTTTCTGAGACCATTCCTCCATACAGAATCTCTCCAGATCCTTCAAATTTTGAGGTCCACACTGGGGGACTCTCCTTCAGTTCACCCCACAGGGTTTCTATGGGTTTTAAATCAGGGGACTGGGATGGTCATGACAGGAGCTTGATTTTGTGGTCAGTAAACCATTTTCGTGTTGATTTTGATGTGTAATTTGGATCATTGTCCTGCTGTAAGATCCAACCACGGCCCATTTTAAGCTTTCTGGCAGAGACAGTCAGGTTTTCATTTAATATCTGTTGATATTTGAGTCCATGATGCCATGTATCCTAACAAAATGTCCAGGTCCTCTGGCAGAAGAACAGCCCCAAAACATTAAAGAGTCACCACCATATTTAACCGTGGGCATGAGGTACTTTTCCATATGGCTACCTCTCTGTGTGTGACAAAACCACCTCTGGTGTTTATTACCAAAAAGCTCTATTTCGGTTTCATCTGACCATAGAACCCGATCCCATTTGAAGTTCCAGTAGTGTCTGGTAACCTGAAGACGCTCGAGTTTGTTTTTGGATGAGAGTAGAGGCTTTTTTCTTGAAACCCTTCCAAACAGCTTGTGGTGATGTCGGTGACTTCAGATTGTAGTTTTGGAGACTTTCTGACCCCAAGACACATCTAACTTCTGCAGTTCTCCAGCTGTGATCCTTGGAGATTTTTTATCCACTCGAACCGTCCTCTTCAGTGTGTGTTGAGACGATATAGACACACGTCCAATTCCAGGTCGATTCATAACATTTCCAGTTGACTGGAACGTCTTAATTATTGCCCTGATGGTGGAAATGGGCGTTTTCAATGCTTGTGTTATTTTCTTATAGACACTTCCCATTTTGTGAAGCTCAACAACCTCTTGCCGCACATCACAGCTATATTCCTTGTTAATACCCATTTTTATGAACTAAGGGAATTTGGCCTGTGTGTTACCTCATATTTATACCCCTGTGAAACAGGAAGTCATGGTTGAGCAATTTCCTGTTTCTGGTCACCCAGGTGTACTAAAATAAATGTAAAATATCAATGGGAATGTACTTCAAATATATTTTTCTCATATGAATTCATAGGGATGCCAATAATTGTTGCACACCTATATTTAACAAAGATTTTTTTTATAAACCCGTGTTGTGTTTGCAATTGTTTGATATCCATGAGAGCAGAGTATTTTTGTGAATTTATTTTAAACAAAAGACCAAAAGAACAATAAAGACAGTTTTTCACAGCCTTCTTTGCTCATATTTATCAAGGGTGCCAATATTAGTGTAGGGAACTGTATCTGGTCACGACACACTTTTCTGAGATGATCTGCAACTCTGGCCAACCACTTAGTTACTCACACTTGTTGAGTGGATGTCAATTAGTCACGTAGTCTTTCTTCAGTACCCTCCTTCCTGTCTGAAGTACACTGTATGGTTAAAAGTGTGTGGTTATCTGACCATCACACCAATGTGCTCATTGAACATCCCTTTCCAAAGTCATGGTAATTACTATGGAGTTGAATTCACCCCATAACAGCCTCCACTTTCTAGGAAGGCTTTCCACTAGATTTTGGAGCGTAGCTGTGGGGATTTCTGTCCATTCAGCCACAAAGAGCATTAGTGAGCTCAGACACTTATGTGGGGCGAAGAGGACTGAGGTGCAGTCAGCATTCCAGTTGCTCACAAAAGTGAGGGCTCTGTGTGGGCCACTTGAGTTCTTCCACTCCAATCTTGGCAAACCGTGTCTTCATGGAGCTCACCTTCTCAGCTCACTGCACAGGGGCATTGTCATGCTGGAACAGGTTTGGCCCTCTTATTTCCAGTGAAGGGAAGACACTTATATGGGTGTGATGGTCATGGTGATGGTGTCCACAAATGTTTGGCCATAGTGTATATATTAAGGGTATTTGAGGCATACAAATTAGTAACAAGAAGGACTAGACTTGTTGCCGGTGGAGGCATCCCCAATGACACAGTTATACCAGTGCATTAGTCATTTATTCTGAAATGCATCCGGTTATTGGCTGGATTCTTCTTGTGTAGCACTGGGTTTTCCCCTCATTATTAAATCACTTATGCATGTAAAGCTACTAGGTAATTTTGTTAACTATCAGGTTATTTTGCACATGCAAACATATTCATAGTCTCACACAGCAGCTCTGAGTCAGCTGTAGAAAAGAAGAGAGTGAACAGATTACCTGCAGTGCACATATCCACTATGAGTCATTCACCTACCAGTGTGGAATGACAAGTAGATGAAAACAGGAGGGGGAAAAACTAGCTGGAGCTCAGCTGTGGAAAAGCCCGTCACTGCTGCAGTCATTTACGTCTTACAGTGGCATTAAAATCACCCTAGGAAGTTACTTTCTGCAGTTTGTGAGAGGAAAATGTGAGATGTTTTGCACCTCAATACTGAGCTACTGTGTCGTTTGAGTTGTTTTAGTCCAGCCCATTCAGTTGGTCCATGGTCCCGCCAGTGTTTTTGTCATCGACTCATTTTGGTTCATTGTCTCCTCCTCTGATTGGCAGATGTAAATGAATGCAGTAAAGATAATGGGAACTGTGATCACGAGTGCAGTAATTCGGTGGGAAGTTACCACTGTTCCTGTCACCATGGTTACAGGCTGTCCGGCCACCACCGCTGTCAGGGTAAGTCAGATTTCGTGAGTGTGAGATTTTTTTTATTTTTTTTTAAATGTATAACTTCTGGATTCTGATTGATCAGAAGGCGCTGATTAATTTGATCTAACAGCAGTTGCACATTAACAGGTTTTTGATTGTTTTTTTTTAAATAAGTTTGACTGGGGTTCACAAACGTTTCATTAAATTTGTACGTGTGACTGAAATATACAAGCGATTTAAACTTGACGGCGTATAAATGTGCGGTAACTCCTCACAAATGATATGATTTGAAGCCGATCAATCAAGGTTTACATTAGTTAGTCTTCTCATGCGTAAATCTACGCACAGCTAGAAGCATGAATATGATACCTATTCACGAGTTTATTCACGAATAACAAATTTCTTGCGTAAATGCTCCTATGTTACGTGAATAAACACGACCTTACTTATACTTGTATATCTGATGGTGAATGTAAATTATAGATCATTTTCTCCTCCTTCCGTTCCAGACGTGGACGAGTGCACAGGCGTTCCTGGTGTGTGTGGCACTGCGCAGTGCAGGAACCTGATAGGGTCCTACGAGTGCCTCTGTGACGTTGGCTACGTCTATAATAATGAGACCAAGACCTGCGAGGGTGCGTCAGATTTCTGTTGGCGTATTCATGCATTCTGTGTAAAGATACATTTAAAAACGTTACATCCCTATCAGAGAAAATCCATAGATGATGTAAACGAAGTCTCTACAGACCCTGGCAGTTACTGACACGCATGAGCATCAGATATCACATGTTATGACATGCCAAACTAACCCACGAGGGCACCATCTTCCAGGAAACACGCTGTAATAACAAGTGATTAGAATCCAGGTTATTTTTGCTGGCACCGGTCTAGAAGAACGTATTATGACTGAATGTCTTATTCATCATTTCAACACTCTTGTAAACCAAACATGGTCATGATGCATGTACCCTGATAATGTGTACTGATCTTAATGTTCTTATAATGTTCACACTGCATTTTTTGCTTTTAGCTTATTATATATAACGGAAAGCCAGGCCATCAAAGTGAATATTTCAGACAGCAGACATTTTTGTTTCACTTGTACACACATACTGCCAACTTGTTGTTGCTGTCTGGAGAGAAGTGACTTACTCTGTTTGCTTCCTGTTTGGTAGACGTGGATGAATGTGAGTCACCTGTGTGTGAGGAGCAGTGTGTCAACACGCCCGGGAGTTTCCGTTGCTACTGTGACGGAAGACAGGCCAGGAAGCTCGGGCATGACCTGAGTAGCTGTGAGGTAATGAATAGGTTTGATTCACAATTTCTTTGACTGCTGTGCAGGTTTTACTCGTATATGAAGTAATACCTACATAATAATGACTACAGGATCCATTAAGAAAAATATAACGCCATGACTGTTGAGTGATTGACATCTGCATAATTGAATACATGTACTCTCTCACTTGACTGCTCTGTATGCTTACTCTTTTACATGTGCACCCTTTAGCATATCGAGCCTTGTCTGGAATTGAACATGAATAGAAACGCTCGCTCTCTGTACCTGGGCCGCATGTTCAGTGGAGTTCCTGTGGTCAAGCTACGCTTCAGACGCCTAGTTCAGACTGGGTGAGCTGGCACAGATAACCTTTTTTTTTATACTGTGTTAGCAGATTTATAATGATCATCTTGTGAGATTAAGACATTGTTTGATTAAAGTTGGGATGTCAGCCTTTGGCACTTTAATAACCAGGTCACAAACTAACAATGTAGCCAGAACAATACACTGCTGTGAAAAAGTATTTCTTCTTTTTTTGTGTATGTTTCAAAACAAAATGCATAAAACATAAAACAAAGGCAACCTGAGTAAACACACAATACTGTTTTTATTATTTTTTTATTTTATTGACACAAAAAAAGTTGTCCAACACCTATCACCCATGTGAAAAATTAGTTGCCCTTAAACTTACTTAAAATTTGGTAGCAGCAATAACTGCAACCAAACGCTTTCAATAACCGGAGATCAGTCTTTCACTTACTTCTAGGACTCGGACTTACTCCTATGCTTTGGATCGTTGTCTTGCTGCACAATCCAGTTGAAGACCAGACGTTCTCCTTTAGGATTCTCTGGTAGAGAGCAGAATTCATGTTTCCCTCAATTATTGCAAGTTGCTGAGGCCCTGAAGCAGCAAGGCATCCCCACACCATCACACTTCCACCACCATGCTTGACCGTAGCTATGATGTTGTTTTTGTGGAATTCTGTGTTTGGTTTACGGCAGATGTAACGGGACTCCTGTCTTCCAAACAGTTCACTTTCAACTCATCAGTCCACAGAACATTCTCCCAAAAGGTTTGAGGATCATCCAGGTGTGTTTTGATAAAATTCAGATGAGTCTTAATGTTCTTCTGGGTCAGCAGTGGTTTTCACCGCACCACTCTTCCATGGATGCCATTTTTGCCCAGTGTCTTTCTGATAGTGGAGTCATGAACAGTGACCTTTATTGATGTACGAGAGGCCTGTAGATCCTTCGATGTTGTTCTTGGCTCTTTTGGGACTTGCTGGATGAGTCGTTGCTGTGCTCTTGGAGGAATTTTGGAAGGTCGGCCACTTCTGGGAGGGTTCACTACTGTGCTGAGTTTTTTCCATTTGGAGATAAAGACTCTCTCTGTGGATCTTTGGAGTCCCAGACACTTTGAAATACATCAGTCTGGAAAGGTTTACAATCAATCACAGCAATCACCTTCATCATCATCATTTCTGGAATTTCTTTCAACTTTGGCACTGTGTGTTACTGAGTAAGACCTTTTACCCAACTTCATGCTGTTGTAAAAGTTCTGTTTAAGTGTTGATGTGATTGAACAGGGTTTGCAGTAATCAGGCCTGGTTGTGTCTAGTCCAGCTGAACCCCATTGTGAATGCAGCTTCATAGATTTGGGGAATTAGTAACTACAGGGGCAAATACATTTTCACACAGCACCAGTTGGTATTGGATAACTTTTTTGCTTCAATAAATAACATTATCATTTAAAAATTGTATTTTGTGTTTACTCAGGTTACCTTTGTTTTTATCTTCGATTTTGTTTTGATTTCTGAAACAATTTCATATGAGAGATACACAAACAGAAGAAATACTTTTTCCTTTTGATCTGTTATTACACTAGTTTGCCTACTTATTTAGTATTCACTCGCTGTTCCCACCCAGCTTCACAGCAGAGTTTGACCTGAGGACATATGACTCTGAAGGAGTTATCTTCTTCGCTGGTGGTCACTTAAACAGCTCCTGGATCGTACTGGCAATCCACAATGGGAAACTGGAGCTGCAGCTGAAATACGGAGCTGTGAGCCGGGTGACCAGCAGCGGCCCTTTGGTTAATGATGGGCAGTGGCACAAGGTGAGCAAACACTGAGGGCTCTGTCGGTCTTTTCTGAGTAAGCCATGAGGTATATTAATGTTTATAGGCCGACCGATAGTGGATTTTTCCGATACCGATAACTGAGTAGGGCAGTACCTGCCGAAAACCGATTAATCAATCTGTAGTTTTTAAAATTGATACTGAATGAGAACATAACACTCAAAGTAAAGTATTGCTGAATTTTATTAGCACTGACTATACCAAGAAAATTTACTGTACTTTTTAAAAAATTAAATACATATTAAAGTATATAAAAGATATCTATCCAAACTGAACCAAAAAGTAACACTCCAAATAAAAATTAAGACATCCAAAATTAATCAAAAACACTTCAAATAACACAACAAAATTAGTCAGTGATTAGTCAGTTATTTCGCCTCTAGAGACCGCTCTCATAACAGATGCAACCGGGGAAAACTATCGATGTGGATTTTTGACAATAGCCGATAGTTCCAGCATTCGGTCATCTGTGCCAATTAATCAGCAAGACCCATCACTCGGTCGACCTCTAATAAGGAAACGTCTTTTATGGGATATATGCAAACCTCAATACTAGCCATGTTTTCCTTCAGTACGTTTTAATCCTATGGGAAGTGTATATCATCAATAGGACGTGGCTATACTATGATTTACATCAACCATTCTGCACTTTGTACTTTGTGCTCAAAACACTTAGATGCTTAATGTTGCTCAAATTTGACTCTCTCCAACTGGCTGCCAGATCTCAGTCGAAGAACAGGGCCGAAGCCTTGTGATAAAGATTGACAGGGAGGCAGTGATGAAGATTGCAGTGAACGGAGATCTTTTTACTCTGAAGAAAGGCATACATGAGCTCAACCTAACTGTGGGAGGAGTTCCCTTCAAAGAGGATGGACTGCTTAATAAGGTAAGGGTGAAGTTAGGCAGTTATTCTTCTCTTAATCTGTTCGTTCTGTTTTGGTTTTGCTATTTCTCAGTGGACATATTTCACATGGATGTGCTATTATGATTTACATGAAATTATTTTCAGACAACTTTGAAAAAGGCACAAAGGCTCAACCCATCTGCTAACTTCAGTAATACACTTTCCCCTTCAGCACATCCTTCTGCCTGAGTGATTTGCCTTAACAGTTCAATCAGATGTTATTACAGTTTCAAGGTGGCTTGTTTCACTTTCTTGGCGTGCAAACCTGCCAGCAAGCAGGTCGCATCTTATAATCTAGATATTAATATATGGAATGGCAGTCACTGACAACCCTCCAGTGAACAGCTCAATAAATACGAAAAACATCGGAAGACATGATGCAAAAGGATGAAAGATATGCTTGTTTAAAAGATTAGGTTCTGGTACTGGGAACAGCAGTATGAGCCTTTGTGTGCAACAGCGTACAAAGACATCCTTTACAGTTGTGCACTTCTAACTTAGTGGCCATATAGTGTACCATGACCTGACTAATTTTTTCCTCTCTCACTGGAAACATTCCTACCTGTTTCCTGTTTCAAGGCTCAGTTCTTGGTCTACTTTTTCTCCCTTCTATACCCATTCTCTTGTCAAAGTATCATTCTCCTACCACAGTTATGCTGATGACGCGTGACTCATACTTTTCCTTTACTTTCTAAAGCTAAAACTAGTAAGACTGATCTCGTCATTTCCTTTGAGAACTCCCTGGTCCACTGTGCCTGCAAATGCATGACACTTGTGTGGTGTTGGATACATGAAACTTCATTGTACTTCATACTTGGTCTGACAGGTTTAGGACAAATCAACAGTTTTGCTTCAGGTTGTCCACTCAGTTGCATGCTCGGAGCTCTCTCGTGTTGGAACATGACTACTGCAACCCGCTACAAGCTGATCTTCATGAATGGTCTTCGTGGTAGAATGAACTTCCCTTGGCTGCCTAAACAACAGAGTCTCTTGCTTTCTATAATCTTTTTGATAAGCACATATGAACACTGCACATGCAAAAACAAAGCTGTGTTATAGTGTACTGTACGTCGTATATCAGCACTGACATACAAGTACAGTACATTAAGTGCAGTGCCTTCGACAGCAAAGCACTTTAGTAAGTCAATCTGAGCCGGAGCATTTATCATATACCTCTACACCTCCCACACCCAGGAGGACAGCATCACTACCACCCCCTCCCCATATGTGGAGGATGCCATCATCGACCTGCTTCACAGAGCTTACACACACCTGGAGAGGCCACAAAGCACTGTGAGGGTCATGTTCTTTGGCTTCTTAAGTGCTTTTAACATGGTCCAGCCACTCCACATGGCTGAAAAGCTCTCTGTGATGCAGGTGGACCAGGACCTTGTGGCCTGGATCACTGATGTATGTCAGGCTGCAAGGCAGCTTGTGAGTTGTGATGAGCAGCAACACTGGTGCACCGCAGGAAACTGTACTGTTTCTGTTCTTGTTCACCCTCTACACCTCAGACTTCTGCTTCGATTCGGGAACGTGACACATGTAGAAGTTCTCGGATGACCCCTCCATTGTTGGTTGTATCACAGATGATGAGGAGTACAGAGACCTTATCAAAAGCTTCATAGGATGATATGACGACAATGTGACTTTCAGCTCAACATCGGGAAAACCAAGGAGCTGGTGGTGGACTTTCAGCGTAGCAAGAGGCCCCCCACCCCGGTCACCAGAAGGGGAGAGGGAGTGGAGATGGTGGACTTCCTAGGGGTGGAACTCAACAACAAACTGGACTGGTTAGACAACACTGAGGCCCTCTACAGGAAAGGGCAGAGAAGGGTGTTCTTTCTGAGGAGGCTCGTGTCCTTTAATCTGTGCACTAGGCTTCTATGGATGTTTTACCAGTCTGTGGTGGCCAGTGTTATCTTCTTTGCTGTGGTGTGCTGGGGAGGTGGCATTGGGACTTGTGGAGCTAACAAACTGAGCAAGTTTGTGAGGAAGGACAGCCCTGTGGTGGGGATGAACTGGACCCAGTGTGGGGATAGTGACTAAGACGAGGATGAGAAGGAAGCTGAAAGCTATCATGGACAATCTTCTCATCCTCTGTATGCTAGGCTCAGGAGGCTCGTTCAGCCACAGATTCATCCAGCCACGTGCCTCAAAAGGTCTGGAGGGCTCTTTCATGCCATCAGACTCTACAATGCCACAATACCCAGTACCTCCTACTCCACTGAGTCTCACAAACATGCACTCAACAGTTAATTGCCATTCCACAGATATTGCATGTGTGTATACATACAGAACTCCAGCATATGTACATACACACCAATCTATTATTTCTATTGCGTCTATTATTTCTATTGTGTATGTATTTATAGAATTCTTTTCTTCGTTACTCCTCCTACTGTGCTGCTGTGTGAACTGAATTCCCCCCACCGGGGATCAATAAAGGTACATCTTATCTTGTACTATAATTGTATAGGTTACACCCAGTTGTCATTAGACTGTCAGCAGAATTTGTTTAAAAAAAATAAATAAAAGCCTATTCCCTGACCCTGTTTCCAATCCCCTTAAACTTAAGACATTAAAAAAAAGAAATTCAGACACATTCAATGTTAGCAAGGAACAGGTGCACGCTTGGCCTAACTCGTTTTTCAGCCCATTGCCACTGATGCTCCATGCCCCTGTGAATTCCACTTACTGCAAGCTCAGCAGTGTTTGGTTTACAACAGTCATAGGCATCATCAAAAGCACCCTCTCTGTTTCTTCACTTTTTGCAAGTCCTATTGGAAAAGCAGTATGTAAAAGGATTTCAAACTGCAGAATAAAGGGTAGATGCTTTTTTTTTTTTGCTCCACCAGGAGGCAGCTTCGTCTCATCAGTGGGCAGGGGAAAAGTCATGTGGAGTGGTGGCCTGGATGCTGTCAATGACTCACAAAATGTCTTAATTTGCAGTTTGAGTTGCCATCAGAGTTCAAATGAGGATAGGTTTCTGAGTACACTGGTGTGTTCATATAAATTAACACCATACTGGATGAATAGGCACAGCTCACTGAGCAGTTGTTTGAATGCTTTGCCAAACCATTGATACGGTGCTCTGTTTACGGAAATTGATTACTGCATGAGGATCACGGCTCCAAAGGCCATATGATTTCAATTATAAATTTTTTCACAGGACACTGTGTAAAGGGCACCACCAGTGGGGATTAATGCAATGTTGTTGGGTTTTTGGTTTTGTGTTTTGTTTTTTTTTGGTATTTTTTCCAAGAAGCTGTGCCATTATATATTTTCCCACAGTCCTATTTGATTAATTGGATGAGAGGACATTTCAGAGCATTACATTACCATTTTTTGTACCAAAACCTATTTGTTTGGGGAAAATACCATTCCGGTAGAAATGAACACGGTCATGCATGTAACACGGCTCCTCTTGTGGTTCTAAAACCAAACATTTGGCTGGCCACACATGACGGGTTAATTTAGCTCGTCCCTTCATGACATTGGCTCGGTGTATGTGTGTTTGTTGTACTTCAGTTGAACCCACGTCTAGACGGTTGTATGAAAGAGTGGCACTGGTTGACCGATGAAGACGCGTCCATCCAGGAGACCATTCGACATAACGAACGCATGCAGTGCTACTCCACTGAGGATCACAGCTCCTTTTTCCCAGGCCATGGGTTCGCCTACTTCAATCACAGCCATGGTGTGTTCAGTGTTTGCAGATTTTTACATTCACGTTAAGTATATTAATTATCTTGCATACAGGCACGTTTGTGTTAGTTATTATTAGTTGATTCTAATAGACGCACATTTGTGCTTGTGAGGTAAGGAAGTGGGAGACACCTGTCGTTGAACTCGTTATCTCACACAGGTGATACGCAGGTGCTCAGTGTGCAGCTGACCATACGGCCTGCCTCGACAGTGGGAGTTCTGTTTGCACTCGTTCGACAGGATACTGTGCCTCTTTCCATCTCCTTTTCCGACTACCATTCTGGAACGAAGCAGTGGGCAGAGGTCAGTACGTTTAGCGACACTTATTTAGTCAAACAGTTCTACACCTAGTGTATATACAGTCTGCTAACGGTTAATGTCATCCATGAGCATTTGAAGTTTTGTAATGCTTTATTCGAATTCATCACCATTGGGCATTCATAACACATTTCTAAGCATTTTATAAATCTTTCAGAAAGGAATGCTGGAGGATTTGTGTATATCAAAAGGTGACTTTACTTATGTAGCATGACACTGAAGTGCTTGAACAGTTTCTGCTTAATGCTTACTTTAAGAATTTTACTCCTTTTTTTCACGTCATTCTACATAAAGCGTCTAATGTTGCTTTACTGATTTTGTCGTAAAGCTTTGTAAGTATTGCAGCAGTGCTTATGAATGTGTTATGAAGGTCTGATGTTTCCAAAGTTGACTACCAGGACAGCTACAAGATCAGGTTGAGTCAGAAAGATGGGAGTTATTTTCATCCTGTACCTGGGTCTTAAGGTAAATCCAGAGTACAGTTGATGCAGCAGGGTGTATTCTAGCCTAACATCACCAACCAGATGAATGCAGTTTCAAACGAAGCATTTAGGTTTCTTTGTGTATTCCTTAACAGTATATAGTAGTGTCCTTCGGCAACGTTATCGTGGCCAGTGCTGCAGTCCACCTGTGTGACTGGAAGACGCACACCGTGAACGTGACTGTGGCAGGAAACAGCACCACGCTGGAGGTGGATGGGAAGCTGGGCCTCACTGAATCCGTGGAGGGTTTGGAACCTCTGGACCTCTCGTACTCGTATAGCACATTTATTGGAGGCATTCCAGGTGAGAAAATACAAAGAAATCTGGGGGTCAGTGGTACACTTTTGCAATACAGTCACCCTGTTAAGTAGATTCGCATGAACTGTACCGAGAACTCACTCTGACTCCCTTCTGCAGATGTTTCTCTGGTGTCTACGCCGGTGTCTGCTTTCTACACGGGCTGCATGGACGTTCGAGTCAACGGCCGTCCGTTAGACATGGATGAGGCCCAACACAAGCACAACGATGTCCGCTCTCACGCCTGCCCTCTAGTGGGGCCTCACCAGTGAAAAACAAAAGGTTAGCTGGACCAATCGGAGAACCTGCCAGGGCAACATCGCTCGGCCCTAGCTTAAGCTTAGCCCTGCAACCAAATGCCTTTAAAAAAAAGAGAACGTTTGAGTAAAATTGAATTTTAGTTCAAGAGTAAACTTAATTTGTCTCTTTAGGACTGGCTGATAACGGCCTTACCGAGCCAAATCATCTACATTGTGCAACAAAAAAAAACACCCCATACACTCCTCCAGGTAAAACACACACTTACATTTCAATCCTGAGTTTTATTCTGACAGATTCATTGCATACTCATGCCTCCAATAGTACATAATGAATACACAATCACAGGCACTGTAACTTGTATAATTTATATTCTACTCGTTGAGAAATGGGAGGTGTACACTTATATTAGACATCTGAAAAAGCACTGCGCCACAACACAAGCTACTGAGAGAGAGAGAGAGAGAGAGAGCTGTACCATAGTGTATATGTAAATACGTGACTGTACAATGCTTTTTAAACAAAAGACGGATATTCTGCTACCTTTATTTCTAGGATAAAAGGCCTTCATATGTCACCAAAGGCTGAGTAGGTGCTCAAAGTCAGAATTGTTTTATAATTGTTTTGTCATTCCTTATATGTTTAAGTATTTGTTTTTTTTAATCAACTGTATTGTATTTGATTTTTTTGGTGTGTTTTGTTTTTGTAATTCTCTTATGTTAGTCCTTGGTGCACTTAGTACTGAGGAAATCTTCAGTCTCCTCTGTCTGACTGGAGGCTGAGTGCTGTTAACACAAAAATAAAGGTGGTTGTAATAAGACTGTGCTCTATCGTGCATAGAGCAGCAAATCATTCTTTGGTCTGGATATTCTGTAGTGCAAGATGGTAATACTGGGTCAAACTTATCCTTCGATTTATTTCCTGCAGTCTCGCAAATGGACTTCTCAAAGAAATAAAATTTTGTAGGCCTAATGCTAATTGTTCATATTTTGCAGAACATAGTAAATGTGAGAACTCGTCAGAGTACTTCATCTTCAGCTTTAATTTGGGGGTGTTATTGAGTAACTGCTCTTGTACAAGAATATGTAACCAGGTCTTAACAGCTATAACTACTAGGGACAGTGAGACTCACCTGAATACCTTTGAACAAAGTTATGGTGCTGTGAAAAAGTATTTGCCCCGTCCTGATATCTTCTGTTTTTGTGTATATCTCGTAATAGAGATAAAATCTAAGATAAAAACAAAGGCAACCTGAGTAAACACAAAATACAGTTTTTAAATGACAGGTTTTTTGTTTTTTATTTATTGAAGCAAAAACTTATCCAATACCAACTGGGCGTGTGTGAAAATGTATTTGCCCCCGTAGTTACTAATTCCCCAAATCTATGAAACTGCATTCATAATGGTGGACGAGACACAACCAGACCTGATCACTGCAGACCCTGTTCAATCACATCAACACTTAAACAGAACTTTTACAGCAGCATGAAGTTGGTTAAAAGGTCTTACTCAGTAACACACTGCCAAGGCTAAAAGAAATTCCAGAAATGATGAAGAAGGTGATTGAAATACATAAATCTGGGAAGGGTTACAAAGCTATTTCAAAGGCTCCGAGATTCCAAAGATCCACAGAGAGAGTCTTTATCTCCAAATGGAAAAACTCGGCACAGTAGTGAACCTTCCCAGAAGTGGCCGACCTTCCAAAATTCCTCCAAGAGCTCAGCAACGACTCATCCAGCAAGTCTCAAAAGAGCCTAGAAGTAAGTGAAAGTCTGATCTCCAGTTATCAGAAGAGTATGTTTGCAGTTATTGCTGCAAAAGTTGGCACAACCAGATTTTAAGTTTAAGGGGGAAATTAGTTTTTCACATGGATGTTAGGTATTGGATAACTTTTTTTGCTTCAATAAAAATAATTTAAAAAAATATTTATGTGTTTACACTCAGGTTGCCTTTGTTTTATGTTGTTTTTCATTTGAAGATCAAATTTTTAATATAAGATGTACACAAAAACAAGAAATCAGGATAGGGCAAATACTTCTTCACAGAACCGTTCAAAGTGATGCATGAAGGTATTTGCAATAAATACCAATAACATACAGCCATCATGCAATAGAAACTGCTCACGGGCTCATTTCTGGTTCTGAATGACAAGGAGTCCTGACAGTTATCTTCACAGAACCATAGATACACATATCTAGTGTTCTATTTCACTCTTTCTGACCCCCAGGAGTGATGAAAGTCACCTGAATCATCTAATGTGGAACTGACAACTTTAGACTAACTGGAAATGTACTCATACCACAGAGAAAAACCTCCTACTCAGCAGAAAGAAATAGGAGGGAATAAGGGAAGGGAAGAGGTAAGTATGCCTCAGTGGTTAAGGCATTGCGCTAATGATCAGCTCTCTTGAGTTGGAATGCCAACATTGCCAAACTGCCTTTGTTGGGCCCCTGAGCATGGCCCTTAACCTTTAACTGTTCAGCTGTAAGTATCTCAATTGGAAGTCTTTGGATAAAAGCATCAGCCAAATGAGTAAAAATGGAGACTCCACTCCAGCCCCTTTATGCATGATATGATGCGTCATACATGACTTCATGACTTTATCTGAAGGTCCCGATATGTTTGTGAACGCGTACAAGAAGTTATCCAGGTGATTCTCACTGCCCCTGGTGGTTAGGATGGATAAAACAATCAGTATTTCAAATCAGGCTGTACCCATCAGACTTAAGTTATAATAAATTATTTCCCAGGTTCATATTGTTCATTAAAAGTCAACATCTTATTCTACACTTCTAAATCTTTTATGAGAACCAAACTCTAGTAGTCCTTTAAAGTCCTTCAGCAGGCATAGGGTGGAGGCTTTTCAAAAGGCCCTAATGAGTGTGGATAGAGCGAGGGTGCGTTTGGAGTGAGCATATAGCCTGAGGCGTCTGGACAGGTGGCCTGGGACGGAAGGGAAGGGTTGGTATTGCTGGGCTGAGTGGGAGGATGGCTCTCTTCCGAAGGGGACACAGGCAACTCGGGGCTGGGCTGAGAAGGGCTGCCTGCTGGGTAACTGTTGAGGTGCTGAGGGACAGGAGGACGAGAGTAAGAACTAATAGATATTTATAAAATATTTTCACCTGTACATCTCATTAATATTTAGTCCACTAAGGAATGGTATCTGGACTTTTACTAGAACTAGAAACCCCTTTGGATGAGTGTTGAGATATCTTTAACTACTGCTAAACTTTTAGAATATTGTGGGGTTGAGAGAAGGAGAGACACAGGAGGGTGTGTGGGGGTGAGAGAAGGAGACAGATATGAGGGTGTGTGGGGGGGAGAGGGAGGGGGAGAGAGAGATGAGGGTGTGATGGGAGAGAGAGATATGAGGGTGTGATGGGGAGAGAGAGATGTGAGGGTGTGATGGGGAGAGAGAGATGAGGATATGATGGGGAGAGAGAGATGAGGGTGTGATGGGGAGAGAGAGAGATGAGGGTGTGATGGGGAGAGAGAGATGAGGGTGTGATGGGGAGAGAGAGATATGAGGGTGTGATTGGGGGAGAGAGATATGAGGGTGTGATGGGGGGAGAGAGAGATGAGGGTGTGATTGGGGAGAGAGAGAGAGATGAGGGTGTGATTGGATGAGAGAGAGATGAGGGTGTGATGGGGAGAGAGAGAGAGATGAGGGTGTGATGGGGGAGAGAGAGAGATGAGGGTGTGATGGGGAGAGAGAGAGAGATGAGGGTGTGATGGGGGAGAGAGAGATGAGGGTGTGATGGGGAGAGAGATGAGGGTGTGATGGGGGAGAGAGAGATGAGGGTGTGATGGGGAGAGAGATGAGGGTGTGATTGGGGGGGAGAGAGATGAGGGTGTGATGGGAGAGAGAGATGAGGGTGTGATGGGGAGAGAGAGAGAGATGAGGGTGTGATGGGGAGAGAGAGATGAGGATATGGTGGGGAGAGAGAGATGAGGGTGTGATGGGGAGAGAGATGAGGGTGTGATTGGGGGAGAGAGAGATGAGGGTGTGATTGGGGGAGAGAGAGATGAGGGTGTGATGGGGGAGAGAGAGATGAGGGTGTGATGGAGAGAGAGAGAGATGAGGGTGTGATGGGGAGAGAGATGAGGGTGTGATGGGGAGAGAGATGAGGGTGTGATGGGGGAGAGAGAGAGAGATGAGGGTGTGATGGAGAGAGAGAGAGATGAGGGTGTGATGGAGAGAGAGAGAGATGAGGGTGTGATGGGGAGAGAGATGAGGGTGTGATGGGGAGAGAGATGAGGGTGTGATGGAGAGAGAGAGAGATGAGGGTGTGATGGGGAGAGAGATGAGGGTGTGATGGAGAGAGAGATGAGGGTGTGATGGAGAGAGAGAGAGATGAGGGTGTGATGGGGAGAGAGAGAGATGAGGGTGTGATGGGGGAGAGAGAGAGAGATGAGGGTGTGATGGGGAGAGAGAGATGAGGGTGTGATGGGGAGAGAGATGAGGGTGTGATGGGGAGAGAGAGATGAGGGTGTGATTGGGGAGAGAGAGAGATGAGGGTGTGATGGAGAGAGAGATGAGGGTGTGATGGGGAGAGAGATGAGGGTGTGATGGGGAGAGAGAGAGATGAGGGTGTGATGGGGAGAGAGATGAGGGTGTGATGGGGGAGAGAGAGATGAGGGTGTGATTGGGGGGGAGAGAGATGAGGGTGTGATGGGGAGAGAGAGAGAGATGAGGGTGTGATGGGGGAGAGAGAGATGAGGGTGTGATTGGGGAGAGAGATGAGGGTGTGATGGGAGAGAGAGAGATGAGGGTGTGATGGGGAGAGAGATGAGGGTGTGATGGGGAGAGAGATGAGGGTGTGATTGGGGGGGAGAGAGATGAGGGTGTGATGGGGAGAGATATGAGGGTGTGATTGGGGGAGAGAGAGATGAGGGTGTGATGGGGGGAGAGAGAGATGAGGGTGTGATGGGGGGAGAGAGAGATGAGGGTGTGATGGGGAGAGAGAGATGAGGGTGTGATGGGGGAGAGAGAGATGAGGGTGTGATGGGGAGAGAGAGATGAGGGTGTGATGGGAGAGAGAGAGATGAGGGTGTGATTGGGGAGAGAGATGAGGGTGTGATGGGGAGAGAGATGAGGGTGTGATTGGGGGGGAGAGAGATGAGGGTGTGATGGGGAGAGATATGAGGGTGTGATTGGGGGAGAGAGAGATGAGGGTGTGATGGGGGGAGAGAGAGATGAGGGTGTGATGGGGGGAGAGAGAGATGAGGGTGTGATGGGGAGAGAGAGATGAGGGTGTGATGGGGGAGAGAGAGATGAGGGTGTGATGGGGAGAGAGATGAGGGTGTGATGGGGGAGAGAGATGAGGGTGTGATGGGGAGAGAGAGATGAGGGTGTGATGGGGAGAGAGATGAGGGTGTGATGGGGAGAGAGAGAGATGAGGGTGTGATGGGGGAGAGATGAGGGTGTGATGGGGGAGAGAGAGATATGAGGGTGTGATGGGGAGAGAGAAAGATGAGGGTGTGATGGGGAGAGAGAGAGATGAGGGTGTGATGGAGAGAGAGATGAGGGTGTGATTGGGGGAGAGAGATATGAGGGTGTGATTGGGGAGAGAGAGAGAGATGAGGGTGTGATTGGGGAGAGAGAGAGATGAGGGTGTGATGGGGAGAGAGATGAGGGTGTGATTGGGGGAGAGAGAGATGAGGGTTTGATGGAGAGAGAGAGAGATGAGGGTGTGATGGAGAGAGAGAGAGATGAGGGTGTGATGGGGAGAGAGAGAGAGATGAGGGTGTGATGGGGAGAGAGAGAGAGATGAGGGTGTGATGGGGAGAGAGAGAGATGAGGGTGTGATGGGGAGAGAGAGAGATGAGGGTGTGATGGGGGAGAGAGAGAGAGATGAGGGTGTGATGGGGAGAGAGATGAGGGTGTGATGGGGAGAGAGAGAGATTGAGGGTGTGATGGGGAGAGAGATGAGGGTGTGATGGGGAGAGAGATGAGGGTGTGATGGGGAGAGAGATGAGGGTGTGATTGGGGGGAGAGAGATGAGGGTGTGATGGGGAGAGATATGAGGGTGTGATTGGGGGAGAGAGAGATGAGGGTGTGATGGGGGGAGAGAGAGATGAGGGTGTGATGGGGGGAGAGAGAGATGAGGGTGTGATGGGGAGAGAGAGATGAGGGTGTGATGGGGGAGAGAGAGATGAGGGTGTGATGGGGAGAGAGAGATGAGGGTGTGATGGGAGAGAGAGAGATGAGGGTGTGATTGGGGAGAGAGATGAGGGTGTGATGGGGAGAGAGATGAGGGTGTGATTGGGGGGGAGAGAGATGAGGGTGTGATGGGGAGAGATATGAGGGTGTGATTGGGGGAGAGAGAGATGAGGGTGTGATGGGGGGAGAGAGAGATGAGGGTGTGATGGGGGGAGAGAGAGATGAGGGTGTGATGGGGAGAGAGAGATGAGGGTGTGATGGGGGAGAGAGAGATGAGGGTGTGATGGGGAGAGAGATGAGGGTGTGATGGGGGAGAGAGATGAGGGTGTGATGGGGAGAGAGAGATGAGGGTGTGATGGGGAGAGAGATGAGGGTGTGATGGGGAGAGAGAGAGATGAGGGTGTGATGGGGGAGAGATGAGGGTGTGATGGGGGAGAGAGAGATATGAGGGTGTGATGGGGAGAGAGAAAGATGAGGGTGTGATGGGGAGAGAGAGAGATGAGGGTGTGATGGAGAGAGAGATGAGGGTGTGATTGGGGGAGAGAGATATGAGGGTGTGATTGGGGAGAGAGAGATGAGGGTGTGATTGGGGAGAGAGAGAGAGATGAGGGTGTGATTGGGGAGAGAGAGAGATGAGGGTGTGATGGGGAGAGAGATGAGGGTGTGATTGGGGGAGAGAGAGATGAGGGTTTGATGGAGAGAGAGAGAGATGAGGGTGTGATGGAGAGAGAGAGAGATGAGGGTGTGATGGGGAGAGAGAGAGAGATGAGGGTGTGATGGGGAGAGAGAGAGAGATGAGGGTGTGATGGGGAGAGAGAGAGATGAGGGTGTGATGGGGAGAGAGAGAGATGAGGGTGTGATGGGGGAGAGAGAGAGAGATGAGGGTGTGATGGGGAGAGAGATGAGGGTGTGATGGGGAGAGAGAGAGATGAGGGTGTGATGGGGAGAGAGATGAGGGTGTGATGGGGAGAGAGATGAGGGTGTGATGGGGGAGAGAGATATGAGGGTGTGATTGGATGAGAGAGATGAGGGTGTGATTGGATGAGAGAGAGATGAGGGTGTGATTGGATGAGAGAGATGAGGGTGTGATGGGGGAGAGAGAGATGAGGGTGTGATGGGAGAGAGAGAGATGAGGGTGTGATGGGGGGAGAGAGAGATGAGGGTGTGATGGGGAGAGAGAGATGAGGGTGTGATGGGGGAGAGAGAGATGAGGGTGTGATGGGGGGGAGAGAGAGATGAGGGTGTGATGGGGAGAGAGATGAGGGTGTGATGGGGGAGAGATGAGGGTGTGATGGAGAGAGAGATGAGGGTGTGATGGGGGAGAGAGAGATGAGGGTGTGATGGGGAGAGAGATGAGGGTGTGATGGGGGAGAGATGAGGGTGTGATGGAGAGAGAGATGAGGGTGTGATGGGGGGAGAGAGATGAGGGTGTGATGGGGAGAGAGATGAGGGTGTGATGGGGGAGAGATGAGGGTGTGATGGAGAGAGAGATGAGGGTGTGATGGGGGGAGAGAGAGATGAGGGTGTGATGGAGAGAGAGATGAGGGTGTGATTGGGGGAGAGAGAGATGAGGGTGTGATGGAGAGAGAGATGAGGGTGTGATGGGGGAGAGAGAGATGAGGGTGTGATGGAGAGAGAGATGAGGGTGTGATTGGGGGAGAGAGAGATGAGGGTGTGATGGGGAGACAGAGATGAGGGTGTGATGGAGAGAGATGAGGGTGTGATTGGGGGAGAGAGAGATGAGGGTGTGATGGAGAGAGAGATGAGGGTGTGATGGGGAGAGAGAGATGAGGGTGTGATGGAGAGAGATGAGGGTGTGATTGGGGGAGAGAGAGATGAGGGTGTGATGGGGAGAGAGAGATGAGGGTGTGAGGAGGAGAGAGAGATGAGGGTGTGATGGGGAGAGAGAGATGAGGGTGTGATGGGGAGAGAGAGAGAGATGAGGGTGTGATGGGGAGAGAGAGATGAGGGTGTGATGGGGAGAGAGAGAGAGATGAGGGTGTGATGGGGAGAGAGAGATGAGGGTGTGAGGAGGAGAGAGAGATGAGGGTGTGATGGGGAGAGAGAGAGAGATGAGGGTGTGATTGGGGGGAGAGAGATGAGGGTGTGATGGGGAGAGAGAGAGAGATGAGGGTGTGATTGGGGGGGAGAGAGATGAGGGTGTGATGGAGAGAGAGATGAGGGTGTGATTGGGGGGGAGAGAGATGAGGGTGTGATGGAGAGAGAGATGAGGGTGTGATTGGGGGGGAGAGAGATGAGGGTGTGATGGAGAGAGAGATGAGGGTGTGATTGGGGGGGAGAGAGATGAGGGTGTGATGGAGAGAGAGATGAGGGTTAATCATGTTAGGAACTCATGAGGAAGTTCCCCATCTGTTTCATTAATAGGTTTGAAGGAGAAACACTTAAACACTTAGATCTGATGTGTTTTGTGAATGTGGCCCCAGCTGCACTCCTCATTACCTGCATGGGCACTGGATAATTGGGGTAAGCAGGCAGGGCTTGTCCAGATGGGCAGAATCCTGCATAAGTGACCACATGCTGTGTGGGATTATAGAGGATGTGTGGTGGAGGAGCTGGCCTGGGAGACATCTGGGACTGAACAGCTGGAACCTGTAATGTAGGATAAGAGAGGAGTTGTGAAGTTGGCCGTATTTTTTTAATCACCTATTGTGTAGTGCATAAAAAATTGAATACATCATTCTGATAGTTTGAATTACAACTCTAGTACAATTTATTAATAAAACGGAAAAGGTATAATATGTAATACCAAGAAATATATATTTCTAATACTGACTTCAAAGGAATTATGTTTTAATAATAAAAATGAATTGAAAAAAATGTTTTATATATATATATATATATATTATATTAATGTCTGATCAAATATTGAAATTTTTTAGAAATATTTCTACATTTTTATCCTCATAAAAAAATTCAAGGATCTATGAATATGCAAACTGCTAGCTAGAGCTTTAGGATTAGACTCTGATTTATTGACTTTTGACTTGGACTAGACTCTGATTTATTGACATGGACTAGACTCTGATTTATTGACATGGACTAGACTCTGATTTATTGACTTGGACTAGACTCAGATTTATTGACTTGGACTAGACTCGGATTTATTGACTTGGACTAGACTCAGATTTATTGGCAGTTGTTCTTGGACTTGAAGTACATACAGACATACAGGTGATAGCCTTACTGTCCGCTTGAACCAATCTGGCCATTCAGCTGTGGTTAAATTCAACATGGGGTTTCTGCCTGCAGATCTGCTGCTCGCTGGATTGTTTGTTTTTTTGTTGTTGTTGTTTTTTTGCACCATTCTGTATAAACTCTATTTTGTGTTTGAATCCCCGAAGTTCATCAATTTCCGATCAATTTCTGATATACGCCAACCAGCATGTCTATGTTTTTTTTTTCTCCTTTAACTGACATTGCTCACTCCTACTGTAAAACTTTTTCTTTATTTCATTTACTTTAGTTACTGTTGGCACACAGTTAGCCAGCTAGTTGCTACAGGTAGACTTGAGTAGAATATCAGCGTCAGAGCCCCGATTCACGTCATCACATTCTCAACGTTTAACGTTAATCCTACTCTTTAAAATATAGCCGAGCAATTATGACGTTGTTCGTCACTAAACATTTGCTAGTGAAGTTAGCTAGCTAGCTAGTCAAAATGTGACTTTGGTGCTGTTTCAGCAGAACAGTTAAAACCATTATTAAAAAGGTTTTGAGTTCAGGGCTAGGATATATAAGGTCTCACCAGGTCCTTGAAGGCTCCCAGTATGGCGGCAGTAATGATGCCCAGGAAAACCCCCAGCACATTGAGCACTACGTCGGACCACAGCAGCCTGTGCAGGTGCACCACGTCCCAGCAACTACTCACACCCGTGAAGTCATAGTAATGCGTGTGGTACCCTGGGCTGGAGACACGCAAACATTTCACATCTTTACAGCCCATTTGCCTTTATAAAGGGTGTAAAAGCAGCCTAGTTCAAGACAGCGGTCATATCTTAATAGATACAGGTGCTATATTACAGTATAATGTTTCAAACACAGCTCACCTCTCACAGTTGTATAAATCACAGCAGTAACAGGTGTTTGATTTCACCTTGAGCTTGCAGTCTTGGTTATAGTTCTGACACACAACCTATGGCAACAGGAAATATGGGCCAGAGAGACAGACAGAAATAAGTAACAAGACTGTGCATTAAACCCTTGTCCTATACAAAAGGCAGCCACATAAAATGGAAATGTGTTTTGGCATTCCACAGATTAAGAGTTCTTTCACTATAAGACCCAATGAAGTAATGGCCCGAATCTTCAATAACCACAGGGACTACAGGTATGTGTTTCAAACGCCAAGGCATCAAATTTCACTAACTCTAAGTCACAGGTCCTCTACCTTGGGGTCACCTGAGATGTAGTTGGGGTTGCAGGAGATTCATCATCAAGCCTTATTTATAATGCAGTTCTATGCGTATAAATTGATTTACTGTGTATATGAAAATAACTAACTGTCAGTTTATTATTACATTTATCATGTTAATCAACGTGGCCTTTACACAGGACACTTTAAACGCACACAGAGGCTATTTGTATTAAAAATAATCGCATTTTTGTGCAGCACGGTCATGGTGTCTGGCTAGAAACTTTACAAAATGTGAGGATGTGAAAATTTTGGACTCACTGGCCAAAAAAGGCTGAGAACCCACTGGCCTAGTGAACCAGCAAAGCCACGTTGTACGTATTACACCAGCTTAGGTACAGTGCCCTCCACTAATATTGGCACCCTTGGTAAATATGAGCAAAGAAAATCAACACAAAAATGGTTTACTGACCACAAAATCGAGGTCGTCAAAAACCATGGTCATCCCAGTCCCCTGATCTGAACCCCATAGAAAACCTGTGGAACTGAAGAGGAGAGTTCACCAGCGTGGACCTCGAAATGTGAAGGATCTGGAGAGATTCTGTATGGAGGAACGGTCTCAGATCCCTCGCCATGTATTCTCCAACCTCATTATAGAAATCTCAGAGCTGTTATCTTGGCAAAGGGAGGTAGCACAAAGTATTGACTAAAAGGGTGCCAATAATTGTTGCACACCTATATTTAACAAAGGTTCTTTTTGATAAACCTGCGTTTTGTTTGCGATTGTTTGATATCCGTGAGAGCGGAGTATTTTTGTGAATATTTTGAAGACGATATCAAAAAGGTTCAACAATAAAGACAAATATTCACTTCCTTCTTTGCTCATATTTTTACCAAGGGTGCCAATATTAGTGGAGGGAACTTTACATGTAAGAAGAAACAATTCCCCCAATAGAGTCAAACACCCAAGAAATGTTTGGTGTAGTTACAGACGAGTAGTGGACCGGTCACCCAAAAGATTTCTGTAAAAATCTGCCTAGTAGGTAAAGTCATACAGACTTGTCACTGTAATCTATAAACATGAATATTGTAAGATTATGGAGATGGTCATCTGTTCTCATCGTGCAGTTTGATGTAATTTCACTCTCTAGGCCCCGCCTCCCAAACTTTACAGGCCAACTGGGGTATAGACATATCTTGTCAGGCTGATTATGTTTTAAGGGTTCGTGGAACATTGTGTAAATTTTGTTTCTTTTCCAGCAGACTTTTCCTAGGCATGTTGTGAGTGGTTTATACTCACCTCATTGTAGTAGTTGTCATAGGCATAACCTGTGCTGCTGGCATAGAACTCGCACCTTCCTTCCATTAGCGGTCTTCTGTCCTAGAGTAGAAATAAAACGTTTTTATTGACTCCGCAAACTGTGAAGCTGATTAACTCCTGAATGCGCTATTATCAAGCATGAAAAGAAAAAAACATCAATCCCCTCTGATATTCGATTGCTCGCATGTATGCTATACTGAAGCTTTTTAGCAGAGGCTTACACACACTACATAGTCTTAATGAACATTAACCAACCATAAGTTTTTATTGAATCCGTCTCTGTGGCTTTATTAGAGCAAGATGTTCAGTTGCAGATACAGATGCAGTGCGTGTGACGTCACATTCAAGCTCTCTTACCCAAATAAACATAAAGAATGGCAGTTATTCATCCTCGAACTGACCGATGATTTCTCATACTTTTACAGCAAACCTAGCATGTAGACTTCTATACAGACTTGTATAACTTCGTGGCCATAATGTGAATGAAGGAAAGCGTGAAGCTATTAAAACCTGCTGACTGTAATATTAATAAAATGAAAGCACTGAGCGAGTAATCAGACTGCACAGATCTTAAATAGCACATTTACAGGAACTGACTCAAAAAATAAATCTAGTTTTAGTACAAATCATAGTTTAAATGTGTGTTTTTTCTATCACTTATAAAAGGCTATCTGAATGTATTAATACATACACTTTTTTTTTTTTTAAACTCTGGATTGTCATAATGCACCAAAACATCCATTTAATAAAATATCCACTTCAGAGAAACACTAACATTTATCTTTGGCTTTGGTTGTTTGTTTCTTGTGAGCTGTTCTTTATGGGTTCTATAGATAGGTTCTAAGCATATATCCTTCACGGAAATAAGAGCGTGTACGACGCACATACTTGAGACACGATAATAAGGAGGCCACTCTGTGATTAATGTATGTGTAATTTCTCTTATACCTCGGTTTACTGGGAAATCAGCAGGGAACAAAGTCATCAAGGGGTCTATTAGCTGAAAAAGTAAATCTATCTACCAAAATAAACAGGTGGTGTTATGTGGTCTTTCTTCGATTGATTTATCAAAATTCATCAGATTAACATTCTTGAATTAACACACCCGGGCCACATATAAAAACATCCCACATACGCCATAGCGCCAGGTTTAATATTTACAAAAATGATTCTGATAATTGAGATCAGATTATTCAACCTTCTCGGCTTTCCCAATAAACGAATGTGTATTAGGACGAGGTTAGGTTAGGAATAGGTCAGAATGTGGCCTCTAAGGTTCAGTGACTGGACTGCAGTGAGATGGAGGTGTGTGATGGGAGTACTGAGCCCCAGTCAGCCAGCTAGATGAGACGAGGCTGCTGTTTGATTATAACCACAAAGTTTTATTACCAAAGCCGACACCCGAAACTAGGACGGCAGAAGAAATTGTATGACAAAAGATAAGGCGGTGACATAATTTATGTATGTGCTGTATACAAAGTCTAATATACAAACACTAAATTCTCATGTGCTGCTTACAATATACTCAGCGGCAATGATGCCGTCCACAATGGAGCAGAAGAAGCAGGAGATTACACCCAGGCTGATGAAAATTATGGCGGCCACCAACTGCAAGAGAAAAGCAAGACATAAAGATGGACGGATCAGAAGCTGAAGAACAAAGCAAGAACATACAATTCAGTCTGATGACAGTATTATATCCGCTTATTGTATTCAAGTCAATCAACTATAATAAACAGAGCAACCTTAACACCAAGGCGCTGCCAGTTATACACCAGGCATTTGCTAGAAACTCAGTATGCACCTGTCATTTTAGCACATCCACCATTAATACAGATTTATTATGCTTCTTAGCAATGCATATATACTAAGGGTGTAAATCTCAGGCTTCCACACGATACAATACGATTTCGATTCTTAAGGCAACAATTCATTATTTGACGATACCGCTGAATCTGCTATACAGTATATGATATGATACGATTTAGTAGCCTCTGATCAACACGTATCCAACTCTGTTCAAAATCTGGGGTAAGACTACCATTAATTTGAGAATGACATTGAGGAGAAGGACTATTTTAAGTATTAGAGTTACAGGAAAATCAGCTTGCTTGACTATTTACACATCAGTTTAAAAATATGAACTATTTTTACATACCAGTGGTCTGTCCTATAATAATCTATTTTTCATTCATTTTAATTGTTGCCTTTTAAATTGATAAATCAATCTGAATCATCCATTCATTGCACCTCCCTTCAGTCTCCTCTTCAGGAGGTGAAATGCTGCTCAACTGGTGATTGACTCAGTCAGACTAAAACCTTCCACTTTTCCCCCTGATGAAGTCCTTTGTTGAGTTGGCAGTGTGTTTTGGGTCATTTTCTTGCTGCATGATGAATTTCCTCCCAATTAGATTGGATGCATTTCTCTGTAATCTGGCAGACAGGATGTTTCTGTAGACGTCTGAATTCATTCTCCTGCTGCCATCATGAATTACATCATCAATAAAGATTACTGATCGTGTTCCAGAAGCAGCCATGCAAGCCCAAGCTATGACACTACCTCCACCATGCTGAACACAAGAGCTTGTAGTGTTCTGGATCATGACCAGATCCTTTGTTTCTCCACACTTTGGTCTTTGCATCACTTTGGTAGAGGTTAATCTCGGTAGTAGAACTTTTGTGGCTCATTTCTGTATTTCTTTGTGAATTCCAATCTGGCTTTCCAAGTCTTACTGCTGAGGAGTGGTTTTGTATCTTGTGGTATGGCCGCTATATTTCTGCTCTCGAAGTCTTCTTCGTACGGTGGATTGTGATACCTTCACCCCTGCCCCGGGGAGGTCGTTGGTGATGTCACAGACTGTTGTTTTTGGGTTTTTCTTCACAGCTCTCACAATGTTCCTGTCATCAACTGCTGTTGTTTTCCTTGGCCGACCTGTTCCATGTCTGGTTGTTAGTATACCAGTGGTTTCTTTCTTTTTCAGGACATTACAATTGTTGTATTGGCTATGCCCAGTGCTTGTGCAATGGTTCTGTTTGATTTTCTCAGCTTCAAAATGGCTTGCTTTTCTCCCATACACAGCTCTCTGGTCTTTGTGTTGGTTTATCCTTTATCCTGTTGGTATTCACAGGTGAAACCCAAGGCTAAAACCAAGAGTAGAAATTCAGAGCTAGTAATTGTTTAAACAATCAATCTAAGAGGACACAGTTGGACAACAAGAAACACGTCAGTCACATGGTCTAATATTTTTGATCACTAGAAAAACGGGTGGATTCAAACAAAAGGTGCCATATTCTAAGTAGTTAGTTCTAACACAACCTCCACCCCCCCCCCACCCACCCCCCACAAAAAAAGGCTATATTATGCAAAATTCCAAAGCTAAAGGAAATAAGTTTTGCGGTGACCCTGTTAATCTCATCTAGTAAAAGACAGATTTATCAAACAGAATGAACAAAACTGGCCGAGCAATATGGCAGTTATAAGATATAGGACAATAAGCATGAGGATCACCAGAGGATCTAAAAGCTGCTCAGTTACCTTGGAAAAGGGTCAGAATTAGAGAATATTTATAATATTTAAATCACATAGAGAATATGAAAATTGTTACTTGGGATAAGCGTCTGTATGTAACACACTGAGTATCTCATTATAACACACATCTTCATTTTGTACTGCATTCTTGTAATCCTGTCCACACACACATCCATACATGCCCATGTGTTTTGAAATTTCCCTTGTCTCTCTTCCCTTCCTTCCTAGTTGATAACTTCAATGTCTGGATGTGGACTGGAGTAATAAAGGAAATGTACAGCCAGTGAAACTGTCTGCCAACCTGCTCCTTTATGGGTAATTTACTGACCAAAGGCAGCCTGAAGGGCAACACTACACTCGGCAAAGGGCAATCTCATTCACCGGTCTGATTCCACAAACAGTGCACAAGCTTATTGTGAATAATGAAAACTTTTACATCTCTGCTTTTCTGAACATTCTCGCCTACCTCACACAGAATCCAAATCAGTTTTCAAGAAATGCATGAGCTTTGGCCCGTTTTCATTTCCTGGAAAACTCACCAACCGTCCTGTCAAACAGAAACCCCAGACTGATCATAAATTTTTGCCGCCCCTAAAAATCCTGTCCAACTGGGAGTTTTTTAATCAGGGATGTTTGGTAGAGTGAAATCATTAGTGGATGATGAACAGTGGATGCGGTAAATGCCACTCTTCTCGTCCAGCCAAAAGAAGAGACATTAAACACATGTGAGCTTGTGTAAACTGAGCTGTATACGGCTGTGGTCACACTGAACTCCTCGTCCATCTGCTGGTAAGCCATGTGATTAGAGGTAGAAGAAACTCTAGGTTTGAAGGGTTTTTTCCCCCTAAGAGTTTAGCTTTATGTTTTATTGTGGTGACCTGCAAAAGACATTACGTTACAAAAACGTCTATATCCATCATTTTTTAAGAAGATTATTACAACCAGGCATTGCTTGTAAATGTTAGTTTGGGGATATCTCCTTCACTTAATGAAAAAGCTGGTGATAAGTGATGTTGAATAATATTGAATAGTGTACTAAACTCTTGGAAAAAAGAGTACTAAACTCTACTTGTCGCTGGAGTGGAACCCTCAATCCTCAAGAGTGGAAACCTTTAGTGTGTATCCTTTACCTAGTAAGCTGTATGTAGTGGGGCGCACGGTGGCTTTTTGGTTAGCACGTTCAACTCACACCTCCAGGGTCGGGGGTTCGATTCCCGCTGTGGCCCTGTGTGTGTGGAGTTTGCATGTTCTCCCCGTGCTGCGGGGGTTTCCTCCGTGTACTCCGGTTTCCTCCCCCAGTCCAAAGACATGCATGGTAGGCTGATTGGCGTTTCCTACCATGTTTCCAAAGTGTCCGTAGTGTATGAATGGGTGTGTGAATGCGTATGTGATTGTGCCCTGCCTTCCAGGTTGTACCCCGCCTTGTGCCCGATGCTCCCTGGGATAGGCTCCAGGTTCCCCGTGACCCTGAGAAGGATAAGTGGTATAGAAGGTGGATGGATGGTGCATGTAGTGTACCTAATTAAATGTACAAGAGTGGTTCTTAAGATACCACTATGCACAACATTCCCATTGCCATGTAAAAGACAGACTGACAGTAAGAACGTTTTTTTTTTTATTCTGATAGTTTACTGATGGAATAACAGGTCACATAGGGTTAGGTTACCATTATTTAGGAATAACCCTGTTAGAAATTTAAATTCTAAATGCAAGCAAAATTGCACCCTCAGAACAGACTCTCACAAGCAGGGTGAACATCTGATCAAACATTAAGTCTCTTCATTTACCACCTGCATACTGTAATAATTCCAAACCTAGATAAAGTCCACTGGACCTGAATCAACAATTTCCATGACTGGCCATTTCACGCACCTGCAGAGAGAACGGATCCTGATGGCAGAGTTACAGTTCTGGCCAGCTGCTATCTTATAAAATACCCACACACTTGCTCCTTTCCTCTTTAATGACCTGATCCCAAAACCCAGCCAATCAGAGCATTTACACAGTCAGCATCTCCACACAAGAGGAAGAAAAATGCACCTGTATCACTGCATAATTGTCTCTATCAGCTCAAGGCCAGACAGAATAGCGTGGTCAAGTGATCGATGACACTGGTGGTCACTGGTTTAATGAGAACTGTAGGGTCCAGAGGTAGAATTATGACCCCTGACAAGAACACTGCTTTGGCCACAAGGTGACCTAGAGAAGAGCATACGCTGAAATATTTTACAACAGAGGACACACACACACCAAAGTAGGATGTATGGGAGGATGTATTAATATTAGGGTGACATTCATCCTGGTACTACAACACATCACACGGTATTAAAACGTACCTTTTCTGTCACTTCAGTGGTACCGTTAAGGGTACATCTTTTATACCTTTAATATGTATCTTTCACCTGGAAACATGGATCTAGTGTACCTTTATTAAACTTATTTAAGGTACCTAATTGCACCATAATTATGTTTTAGAGCAGGGGTGGGCAATCTTATCCGGAAAGGGCCGGTGTGGGTGCAGGTTTTCATTCCAACCAAGCAGGAGCCACACCTGATTCCACCTGTTTGATCAGTTGATCTTGGCTTTCAATAGACTCGGGTGTGGCTTCTGCTTGGTTGGAATGAAAACCTGCATACACACCGGCCCTTTCTGGATAAAATTGCCCACCCCTGTTTTAGAGTAAAGCAAAGCATACACTAGGTTAGAAATACTAATGGTACAAAAGGTGTACCTCAACCGCAGTAACAAGGAAAAGTACAGTTTTGGACTCGTTTTCCTAAGTAGGAAATTCAACACGATTCTGTATGTTAAGAATTCAGTATTTATAAAATGTAATGACACAGTAAAAAAGTATTGAACACGCTAAGAAAAAGCAGTTCTCCAAGGCAAGTTAAGGCAAGGAACCAGCTGAAGCTGTAAGTAATTAGAAAATAATTATACCTCCTATCTGTTCAAATTAATATCAGCTGGGTTAGTAAACTGATAAAAAGGCTTTTCGTTACCAAGGTGTCACACAAGAAACATCTCATGATGGGGAAAAGCAAAGAGCTCTCCCAAGACCTTCACAACCTTATTGTTGTGAAACATGTTGATGGAATCAGATACAGACGTATTTTAAAACTTCTGAATCTTTCAGTAAGCACCACTGGGGCCATTATCCACAAGTGGAGGCAACATCACTCCGGCCACGCACAGGAGATCCTCACAAGATTACTGACCAGGGAGTCCAAAGAATAGTCAGAGGAGTAGCCCAAGAGCCAAGGACCACTGGGAAAGAGCTCCAGAAACACTTGGAGGCAGCAGAGAAAAAAACAGAGAAAACAATAGTCAGTGCACTCCACAGCTCACGCTCACCCCGCAAGACTCCATTACTAAAGAAAAGGCATGTCGCAGCTCATTTAAAGTTTGCTACAACTCATTTGGACAAGCCTATGAAATACTGGGAGAGTGTAGTCTGGTCAGACGAGAGCAAAATTGAACTTTTTGGCTGTCATACTGCACACCATGTTTGGAGAAGAAATGGCACTGCACATCACCCTAAAAACACTATACCAACAGTGAAGTGTGGAGGTGAAGCATCATGGTGTGGGGCTGTTTTTCATCACATGGTACTGGCAGACTTCATATAACTGAAGGAACGATGAATGGAGCCATTTACCGGGAGGTTCGTGAGAAGAATCTGCTGCCATCCACCAGGATGATGAAGATGAGACGTGGGTGGAGCTTCCAGCAGGACAACGTTCCAAAGCATACAGCAAAGGAAACTCTCAATTGGTTTCAAAGAAAAAAAATCAAGGTGTCAGAATGGCCCAGTCAATCACCTGACTCGAATCAAACTGAACAAGATTTAAAGACAATATGTTTAGAAGAACGGGCCAAAATCACACCTGAATACTGCAGCCCATTAATTTCTTCATACAGGAAGAGTCTTGAAGCTGTCGTTACAAACAAAGGCTTCTCCACTAAATATTAAATACATTTCAGTTAGCGTGTTCAATACTTTTTTTCCCTGTGTCATTCCGCTTTATTACACATAACTTCATTTATGGACTTTAATGTTGTGAATTCTTTATATTTGTGGATTTCTTGAGTTAATACTGATGTCTGGTGAAAATTTCATGTGAATAGCCTCATTGGAAATATATTTACTGAAAAAAATGTTGACGCGTTCTATACTTATTTCCCCCCACTGTATGTCAAAATGCTAGTTTATAAGGTCTGAAGTGCAGATGGTCAGTTGACTGGGTGAACAGTGATGTTTAAATTGAATCTGAAAATCATCTACTTTTGAAGCAGAGAGACAAAACAGAGTAGTGGAGGTGCGGTCGAGTGAAAACGCCCGCCTGAATGTCACCTGAAGGCCAGCGGCTCTCTGAGACTCTTTAATAAGCACAGGATTACACCAGAGCGCTGTCGGATTACCAAATCTGATTGGTCAGAAAGTGTTGATTCATTTTCTATAACAGCGGATCTGACAATAATTTGAATCAGAGGTTTATATTAACGTGCTCATTCTAATACATTATGATTTTATCGCAACAGCTAATTCACACAGACGTGCTGTCCCTGGTAGCGAATTGCTGTCGTGTAAAAGAAATACCAGTCTTATAACACCATAATCAGTTAACAGTAACTACACTTCATATGGAGCCACACCACACCACCTTATTGCTGAGAGAACTCTACTTGAGTGAAAAGTAGAATATTTTAAATATTTACATGAATTTCAGAGTTTTGTAGTATTTGGTACGTCCTCTTTTTGCTTTAATGACAGTGTGCACTCGAACTGGCTCGAATCTGCCCATTTTCCTCTGACCTCTTTATCAAAAAGGCGTTTCCACCCACAGAACTGTCGCTCACTCAGTGTTTTTTGCTTTTCACACCATTCTCTGTAAACTCTAGAGATGTGTGTGTAAAAATCCCAGGAGAGCTGCAGTTTCTGAAATGCTCAAACCAGCCCATCCATCACCAACATCCATGCCGTGGTTAAAGTCACAGAGATCACATTGTTCCACCTTCTGATGTCTGATGTGAACATTAACTAAAGCGCTTGACCTGTATCTACATGATTTTATGCACTGTGTGGCTGCCACATGATTGGCTGATTGGATAACTGCACACATAAGCAGTTGTACTGGTGTTCCTTTTAAAATGGACGGTGAGCGTACATTAAAATAAAGTGAATTATGTCGGAAATTACAGCACGTGTTACGTGTGGTCCCCCCTTTTGAGACCAAAAGTAATTGGACATTTGGCTGCTCAGCTGTTCCAGGTGTGTGTTATTCCCTCATAATTTGATTTACAAGTAAATTAAATAATAGAGTTAACTGGAGTTGATTTCAAGTGTGATATTTACATTTGGAATCTGCTGCTATTAACTCTGAATATGAAGTTCAAAGAGCTGTCACTGTCAATGACGCAAGCCATCATATCCCTAGGTTGAAAATTCAACTAACCACACCTACTGTAGGTGTGGCCAAATCAACTATCTTGTACATTGTTGAAGAGAAAGAATGCACTGGTGAGCTCAGGAAGACCAAAAGAACCTGCAAGTCCACAGAAAACAACTGTGGTGGGTGACAGTGCTGGTGTGGACATGTATGGCTGCCTATGGAACTGGTTCCCTTGTATTTAATGATGATGTGACTGCTGACAAATGCAGCGGTATGAATTCTAAAGTGTACAGAGCTATATCATCTGCTCAGATTCAGCCAAATGCTTCAAAACTCACTGGACTTGAATCTAATTGAGCATGCATTTCACTTGCTTAAGTCAAAAACACCCAGACAACAAGCAGGAACTGAAGACAGCTGCAGTAAAGACCTGGCAGAGCATCACCAGGGACGAACCCAAGTGCCTTCATTCCAAACTTCATCCAGCAAAGGATTTGCAACCAAATATTAAAAATATTACAAAATGTAATTTATGGTTGTTAGTTTGTCCAATTACTTTTGGTCCCTTACAGGGTGGTGGTGGGGGGGGGGGGGCATACAAATACAAGGTGTTGTAATTCCGACACTGTTCACCAGATCTGGACATAAATACCCTCAAATTAAAGCTGAAAATCAGCTCGATAGTCATTATTTATCCATATTTATGGACCTGACAGTACACATGAATTGTTTTGCTGGATCTGTTACATGGACTAGCATGAACAAATTTTAACCTGTTTGGACTTGAACTCTAGAACTTTTTCAATCATGTGTTGGTGATGTGGCGACGTTAAGAACAACAAGTAAGGTATTAGGGGTGTTAACCTCAGGCTTCCGCACTACACCATATTATTTTGATGCTTAAGGCATGGGTTAAACATTAGACGATACCACTGACTCTGCTTCACTGAATTGCACTGCATTCGTGAACGATGCTGGCACAGAGAAGGTCTATTTACAGTACTGATATTATGTTTCACACACCAGTTGTTTGTCCGTTCTCAATAATAATCGATTTGTAATCAGTTAAAATCAATAATAATTGTTGCCTCGATTCATTTCAATCCCTGCGCCGATCCAAATAGATCCAATTTTCCCATTTTACAATTATTGCAGTACAGCCGAGGAGCGGAAGATGATATATAGTTTCACCAAAATGCCACCTGACACTAGCCATCTAGTAGTATCATGATAGGGCTTGCTGCACATTAATCTGTAAGACAGACCAACTGCTCCTCAGTGTGACTCGGGGTGAGAATTAGGAGTATTCACAAGTCACCGTGTGTGTAAAAGCGTGATTGTGTAAGCAAGCTGTTACACGAGTGAATACGTACAGTGCACTATATCAGTGTGTATGAGAATGTGTGTGAGCATCTGTGGGGCTCGGTTACAAACACTGCACCAATGCTGTGTGGGTATGTATGTGGATGAGTGCGTGCATGTGGCAGAGTCTCCACTATTAAATTTTAAAGGGTGTTCTGGGATCAGTGCCAAGAGGGTGGGCAGAGAGAACAGGTCCTTAAATCATACACGGAGATCTCGATAAACAGCCACACTCGCATCCTAAACCCTGGTCACAATGTTACCAAAGCATGGATTAAACTAACACAAGTTTTTGTTTTGTTTTGTTTTGTTTTTTTAAATGTAGGAAGCCTTGAATTATACATGAAGCGTTGAGTGCTGTAAGAGTATATGTTTGGTGTTATATGTCAGTGGAACACTGTGCGCTTTTCTAAATTCCTCAGAAATTGGTTTCAGTGGAGAAGGAGGGCGACACAGTGATACGGCAACTCGGGTTACACTGAAGCCAGTCACCATTAATTAATAAAATGACGACTGCAGGTGACGAAGGAAAGACACTCGCCTACATTTGTTACGATCGTAGTTACAGTACATTCTCTTTAAGTTTAATATAATACTGTATCATGTTTAGTTTTGCAATTCTGTTGTGAGAAAATCAGGAACATTTCAGATTTTGCTTCAGTCATAAAGCTGATGCTATAACAGGTATGTGACAATATGACATATCCAACATAATGATATTTGATTTTAATAAATGACTAGGTTTGGTCGAGGTCTCTCCTTTGGCAACAGTGCAAGCGAGGGATAAAAAGACAGGCGTAAGGCATTCGTCCTTCCTCACAACAGCCTCAGATCAAAACACTGTATTTAACGCAATTGTGGACAATCTCACCTGGATACTGTGGAGATGTACCCAAGAGCTGCTGCTGTAATCATAAAGACTGTCTTGTGCTTGTTCCAGGACAATCAACTCATACTGAACGTCTTTTCAACCCCACCTACTATTTTCCTTTACTCTTCTACACGTGTAATGATTTATAATCTCACTGGCCGGTGCACCTAGAAGAGGATGAGTTCTCGTTTGAGTCTGGTTCCTCTAGGAATCTCTAGATCTGTAGCCGGATTTCGCTGAAGTGACGATATTTATTGTCAAAAGCACTGTACACATAAAACGAAATTGAACGTAATACATTTTTATAGGCGTAGCACTTCAGCAGCAAGCTGACTAGATAACACACAGTTGAGAGAAAATACCGTGCTGTCTGTAAGGCTGTATTACATTAGCTAGATAAATGAAACCATTGATTTTGCAGTCTAAACGGTCAATGCTTCAAGGAACTCTTGTCAAAGAAACATAATTAAGACATTCATTTCAATTTCCAGGATACGTGTTTGCCTTTAATTTCCTAAACCTAGGAATCGTGACTGGTTCCACACTTCCACTCTTAATATTAGCTTAATCATTTTGCACTGTTTTTTTTAATGTAGTTACTGGACAAAAAGCTATAGGGTTTGGAATCTATAAACATGCACAAGAGGAGAAACTGGCCACGATATGGAGTCTTAAAGACTGTAGCGAGAAGAACGATTAAGCTTTAACCAAAGCTTATCTATGCATCCATCTTCAAACCTTAAAAAATGTATAAAATATATATATATATATATATATATATATATATATATATATATATATATATATATATATATAAAGAATTACATTTAGGTTTTGATTGGACAAGGTGAATTTAGATTGTTGACGTTGACTATATTAAATGAGAAGTTTAATCTTTACTTTAAGGTCAGAATTGAACTCAGTTAGAGATTATAGAATTAGGTGGACCAGGCTAGTTTTCACTAAGAAGGGTAGAACTAAATATTGGTTATTATTGATCTCATGAGTAACATTATGGCTGTTTACTTGTTCGATCCATTAAATCCATCAGAATGAATCTTTATGTACAGCTTAAGCATATAATCGCTGATTGGTTAAACTCTGTTGAAAATTAATTAGTGTAATGAACGGTAATTTAATTTGATCAAATCAACACACCCTGTTAAATTAAACCTAGAAATACACGGGTAATGATCATTAAAGTGTCCATATTAACAATGTCTGAGTATAGTCTAGAGCTGATTATTGGCATGTGCTTGTGATACATATATCCATGTCTGCTCATTTGGAATTAAAGCAGGTTTACGGTTAGACGTTAAGAGAAAAAGCCGATTTAAAGTCGCCTCACCGAGAGAAAAGGTGGATGCTGAAAATTGAGCATCAGTGTATTCCAGGAAATCCAGCCTTTCTCCAATGCTAATATCATTTTCCTTCATGCTCGTGCTTAAAGCCATTAACCAATCACAGGGAACGCTGCTGACCGCATCTTGACTCAGGCAGGTAACAAAGCAATGACCATTTATTCTGTAATTATATTTGTCATGTACTCCCAGGTAAAATGTTATTTGTTTGCAACAAGATCCCTACATCCTTTCACGTGTAACACGATCGTTCAGTGACAGGAATAAACAGAAGCACCAAAATCAAATTGCGAATGATTGAACGCAACATTGCTAATGACAAAAATACTGAGGTCAGAAATAATCCTTAAAAAAAAAAAAAAAAAAAAAAAAAAAACCCCAAACATGCTCTGGAGAAATAACCTAGAAAATCAACCTGCATAATGCGAATACATTCAGCTTCGGTTCACGCAAACATTTCACCAGGGTTTGTCTAAATCAATGGATTTATCATTTTAAAAATAAAGAAAGGGCAGAGTGGGTTTTTTTTTTTTTTAATTAAATTTAGATTATTTTTGAATACCTGCTTCATTTCCACATCTAACAGGAAATGATAGAAAAGGTATTACTTATTTACAGTAAACAAGGTGAATAAATACTTGACGCATCATTGTCTTACCTACGATTCGTGAAAACACCTTTTGAGCCAAAGGCATGTAAATGAATTAGTTAAACATTTCAAAGTATACAATAGAACATCTGAAGAAAAAAAAATCCAGAGCTTATATGCTTATTATATATAATACAATTTTTTTATTTATTTTTTTTCACATAAGGCTCATATTTACACTACAAGCCAAATTATTTAAAGACAATCTGAAATCAAAATCTTCGGCATTTTTCCCTATATAATGTCACCTACTTCCAAGTACAGCAGGCTTGGATAAAACGTGTGATGTTATACATGTGATATAGTTACACACCAGAAATGTTTATAGGTGGACAAAAGTTTCATTTAGATGAATAAGAGTTTTGAGATCAATTTTGATTTATGATGATTTTTTTGTATTTAAAACTATGTTCAACACCAGTGAACGAGCTGCTACTCACCATGGGTCTGCGATTCTCCACCACATTGAGCCCAACGATGCCCAAGAACGTCCCAAAGCTCAGCTAGGAGAACAAAGGAAGAGTTTTTGGTTTATAGACAAGTTCATGTTTTTAAGTCCTAAAAATCTACAGTCAGTCCTCTTGTTTATCACCTTCAGCTCACGTCCCTTACACTGTTGAAGCTATAAGAGACGGCGCCTGTTCTGATGGTGTTACTCACTATGATTCCCGAGTAGTAACCAGCCACTGCCACGTTTCCGGTGCGGGTAGCAGCCATGAGGCCGATCAGCAGGATGACGATGGACAGAGCGTGTAAAGCCACGGTGCACCACATCGCTGTGCAACGCCTCTTTGAGTACTGCTCTGTGGGATGATTCAACAAAACACACACAGTAACTCCCAAACATCTGGGTCCACTACATGAATAATGTTGCTCAGTGTTTTTTGGTTAGTTATGAGTTTTAGCTTTCTAAAGAGGTTCTATTTAGAACATTTCCTCAAAGGGATGTAGGGTTCTGCACACAACCTTTAAGGGTTTTCCAAAGGGTTCTACCTGGAACATTTTTTAACAGAACACTCCATGGCAGGGTTTAAATACAGAATGTAAGGGTTCTTCAATGGGGTTCTACTGGGAGCCTTTTCTAAAAGCAGAAAGCCATTGTTTTAGGAAGTTATATACACAACCTTTAAGGGTTCCCCAAGGGGTTCACTTTTTGTTTTTTTTAGAAAATGAACAGCCCTTGGAGTAGGCTTCTGTATACATTGTTTAAATTCTGTATTATTCTGTATTATAGTTTAAAGATTCCCTCAGATGAAAAAATACTGAAAAATACTATAAAATTCTTTAACCTTTTTTCTAGAAGATTCGTTTTGATATCATCACTGATCAAATACAGTCCCCTCTGAAAGTATTGGAATGGTAAGGCCATTTTATTTTAAAGAATATACACTGAAGACATTTGTGTTCGAGATCAAATGATAAGGGCCAACAGATCAGAATTTCAGCTTTCATTTCATGATTTTTGCATCTAGATGTGTTAAACAACTCAGAACATGGCACCTTTTGTTCGAATCCACCCATTTTTCAGGTGATCAAAAATATTGGAACATGTGATTGACAGGTGTTTCTTATTGCTCAGGTGTACCCTGTTAGAGCGCCTGTTTAAACTATTAATAGCTCTAGATGTCTACACAAACATTCTGGAACCAAGATTAACCTCTACCAAAGTGAGGTAATGGATCTGTTCATGATCCAAAACATAGAAGATCATCTGTGAAACATGGTGGAGGTAGTGTCATGGTTTGCGCTTGCATGGCTGCTTCTGGAACATTCTCACTAATCTTTATTGATGATGGAACTCATGATGGTT